>NW_026975381.1:0-68812 GCF_030014295.1 Loxodonta africana | reverse complement strand
CATAGAGAGATAGTATTTACACGTACATGCCAATATAAGTAAGATAACAGACATATCGGAACGTTAATAATTTATTCTATGCATTATGTATGTTTTCTTGTTATTTATTGCATACTTTCCCATTGCTTCCAAGTTTTTGAGGAATAGAATGTACTTCTGGAAAAATTCATGAGAGATTTTTAAGTAATGAAATAATTAACAGAAACAGAATGAGTAAATCTGTGGCAAAGCAGCCCATGAACCCAAGATTATAGTAACACTGGTATGAAAAGGAGAATTGTGGAGTCCTGTAGCTCAGTGGTCCCATGCATCCATCAGGAAAGAGGGAAGAGCAAATAAACAAGGAGAAAATACAGTGAGCCAGAGGAGTGGGAGCCCTCTGTTGTGGGCACAGTTTTCTCATGAAACTTTAGATGGGCACAATGGGTGGGATTATCCACTTCCATCATACAAACATTTTTATTACCCTTGATTTTAACGGAACTATGTTATAAAAACAAATGATAAAATAAAGTATAATAAAAGAATAAATCTCATCAGTGGACTACTATCATTTTCCCCGGCCACTGATTCTTTTACCGAGGAGGGCAGGAGACACATATGGGAAAGAAGATGGAGCAGTGTGAAGACTCATGCTAAGTGAGGACGGGAGTGTTTCTGAGACAGGCCTTAGCTGCTACCACCTAGGGTGCACGACCAGCTGTGCATGACCAACTGGAAGAAATGGCACATTATTTCTGAGACCTACTCTAGCTCATAACAAATTATGCATAACATGGGGAAGAATGAGAATTGCAGGACACTTAACTGTTCTCATGAGAAACCTATACATAGAACAAGAGGCAGTCATCTAAACGGAACAAGGAATATAGCATGGTTTAAAGTCAAGAAAGGTGTACATCAGCGTTGTATCCTTTCACCATATGTATTCAATCTGTATGCGGAGCAAATAATCCGAGAAGCTGGACTGTATGAGAAGAATAAGGCATCAGGATTGGAGGAAGACTCATTAATAACCTCAGATATGCAGATGATACAATCTTGCTTGCTGAGAGTGAAGAGGCCTTAAAGCATTTACTGATGAAGATCAAAGACTACAGACCAACAGCCTAACAACTGGACCAATAAGCAACATCATGATAAACAGAGAAAATGTTGACGTCATTAAGGGCCTCATTTTACTCTGATCCGCAATAAACACCCACGGAAGCAGCAGTCAAGAAATCAAACGACACACTGCACTGGACAAATCTGCTGCAAGAGACCTCTTTAAAGTGTTCAAAAGCACAGATGTCACCTTGAAAACTAATGTGCGCCTGACTCAAGCCATGGTGTTTTCAGTCGCCTCATACGCACATGAAAGGTGGGCAATGAATAAGGAAGACTAAAGAAAAACTGAAGGCAATGAATTAAGGGGTTGGCAAAGAATATTGAATATACCACGGACTGCCAAAAGAATGAACAAATCTGTCTTGAAAGAAGTACAGCCAGAATATTCCTGAGAAGCAAGAATGGCAAGGCTTCATCTCACATGTTTTGGACATGTTGTCAGGAGAGATCAGTCCCTGGAGAAGCAGGTCATACTTGGTAACAAGTGGCCACAACAATTGGCTCATACATAACAACGACCCTGAAGGTGACAATAGGTAGTTTAACATACAATTTGACCCATATGAATTAAAATTTAAACAATTATTTCATGCCTTTTTGTAGCAGCTTTAGAATATACAATTAAAATAAATGTAAATAATTATTAGAAAAAATCTCTGAACATAAAATTTAATTTTTTTAAGTCATTGCTCCATACCCCAAATCTAAATGGCTTGATATAAAGCACTGGTCTTTGTGATTCACAAAAAGCAGGTACCAATTCCTGAACAAGAACTGAAGTGACAGGAGAAACTCCTCATGCTGTTATAGCCCTGAGTATGGGCCCTAATCCAATAATCTGTCCTCATTAATTCCTTTTCATTTCATCTCTGTGAAAGAGGGGAGGGAGAAGGTGAGAGAGGGTTACATGTGCCTATTCTGTTCTTTAGCATCTAGTTCACTGCCAGGAACAAGTATTCAAAGAGTCTAAAAAACATTAAAGTACAAATAAGGAGGAAAACCTCCTAGTATATATATGTATTAGGTGGCACAAAGAGTTAAGTGCTCAGCTACTAACTGAAAGGTTGGCAGTTTAAATCCACTCAGAGTTGCCTTGGAAGAAAGGCCTGGCAATCCAGCTCCAAATGGTCACAGCTATTGAAAAACGTATGGAGGGCAGTCCTACTCTGAAAACTCATGGGGTCGTCATGAGTGAAAATCTACTCAATGGCAACTGGATTGGTAATCTATATATGGCATAAATGTTCAGAAAATTAGTTTCTGAACATATACACGGCATATAGAATACACTGTACATTTAGTATCATGTGCCAAAACCCACTGTCATCAAGTCGATTCTAACTCATAGTGACCCCAAAGGACAGAGTAAAACTGCCCCATAGGGTTTCCAAGGCTGTAAGTCTTCACTGAAGCAGACTGCCACATCTGTCTCCTGCAGAGAGGCTGGTGGGTTCGAACCACTGACCTTTCAGTTAGCAGCCAAGTGCTTTAACCACAGAGCCACTAGGGCTCACTGCTGTCATGTACAGTGATTACATAAGCAAATTCTGAAACAAACTGCCTGGGTTTAAATCCTAACTCAGTTTATCAGCTGGGTGATCTGGGCACGTTACTTTACCTCTCACTGCCTCAGTTTCCCATTTCTAAAATGGATCTTATTCAAAAGGTTGTTACGCAGGTTAAATAAAACACACAAGGCACTTAGGAAAAGGCCTTACACACAGAATGAACACAATAAATGTTAGCTTTCATAATTATTAAGGGAATACAAACAAACAGCTTAGTTGAAGAAACTTCCATTGAGAAATAGTTGCGTTCCAAAATTCATGTGTAAAGTCGTTTACATCAACTGTTAAAGTTGTATGTTTAGATTCAAGTGATTACTGAGGTATGTTATGATCTTGAACAGAGTTCTGGGGACTATACAGGCTGACTCTGCATGCCCTTCTCCTGCACATCCATTCCATCTCCCTTGGAGCCCAGACATCATGTTATCAATTAAACCCCTCCCACACTGGTGGTGTACTGTTTAAAAGCTATGGCTGCTAACCAAAAGGTTATCAGTTCAAATCCACCAGGCGCTCCGTGGAAAGTCTATGGCACAGTTCCGCTCTGCCCTATTGGGCCGCTACGAGTTGGAATAGACTCAGTGGCAATGGGTTTTTAATGGGTATGAGTTAACTGTTCAGTGCTTAAGGACATACCAAAAGCAACCACTAACACAAAAGTATAGTAAAAGTTCTTATTTAAGAATAGAAAAACCTTTTTCTAACACAGTGGTGAATTAGGGTGGACTGTGGATCAAGAGGAGCTCTGGTGGCATAGTGGTTAAGAGCTCAGCTGCTAATCAAAAGGTCAGCAGTTCGAATCCATCAACTAGTCCTTGGAAACTCTATGGGGTAGTTCTACTCTATGCTATAGGGTCTCTCTGAGTTCAAATCAACTAGGGTCTCTACGAGTTGGAATCAACTTGATGGTGACAAGTTTGGTTTGGTGGGTGTCATGGATTGAATTATGACCCTAAAAAACGTGTGTTTCAACTTGGTTAGGCCATGATTCCCACTATTGTGTAGTTGACCTCCATTTTGTGATTGTAATTTTACTTTAAGAGGATTAGGGTGGGATTGTAACACCACCCTCACTCAGGCACCTTTCCCTGTGGTGTGGCCTGCACCACCTTTTATCTCTCCAGAGATAAAAGGAAAGGGAAGCAAGCGGAGAGTTGGGGGCCTCAGACTATCAAGAAAGCAGCACCAGGAGCAGAGCATGCCCTCTGGACCCAGGGTCCCTGCACCTGAGAAGCTCCTTGACCATGCGAAGGCTAAGGACAAGGACCTTCTTCCAGAGCCGAAAGAGAGAGAAAGCTTTCCCCTAGAGCTGATGCCTTGAATGTGGACTATTAGCCTACTTTAATGTGAGGTATTAAATTTCTCTCGGTTAAAGCCATCCACTCATGGTATTTCTGTTATGGCAGCACTAGATGATGAAGACAGTGGGTAAAGGTGGAAGGGGTGGATGAAGGACAAAAAAAGAAAAATGGACAACAAGAGAAATATAAGAATTCAGAGAACTGTGAAAAATTAATTCCTGAATATACTTTCTTTCTCCTCCCTATAACTGGAAGGACTTTTCTCATATACAGCATATATAAGTAAATCCTTGCAATATTTAAAACACTTAGATTTTTGTAAAACTCATTCTCTGAAAACTCATGGTGGCCCCATGAATTGGTGGCTTAAAAACAACTCAGAACTAAAAAGAAGCATAAATAAATAAATAAAGGCACTGCTGTCATTTGCGGGCGATGTTCTTTTCCTGCTATCCACAACCCACACACTCGGGTTAATTTTCCAGGGTCAGTGTTCATAGACCATCCTCTTTCTCTTACCACCACCCCACCACTCTTAATTATTTAGAAAAGGCAGGGCCAGTCAGTGCTCCAAACATCAAGTTTTCTCTCCAAAATGCCAACTCGCACTTGGGGAGCAGGCTACATTCTCAGCTATCAGCACTTCCACTAGCCCCTGCACATAAGGAATGTGTCTCCACTGAACTGTTCATTGTAATTAAAAAAGTAAAAAAAACTGTTTCTTAAAAAAAAAAAAACCAGGCATTTCCCTATTACCCACCCACCCCACTCTCCCATACCCACTGCTCCCCTCACCACACACACACTCAAATATTTCCTACCAAGGGTGTGTCCCAAGCATGGGGTCTGGCTCCGCTCTTCTTTTACACCCCTTGGAGGCCTCTGGAGAAACCATACCTTTGGTTGGCAATTCCCTGAACCCTGCCTATTCAAGCTGGCACTTATTCAAAAAGGCAGGTGAGTCTTCAAGTCAGGTTTTTAAAAGGAGTTTAAGAGGAGCCAGGTGATATGCCTACTCACCCTCAAGTTTCTCAAAGGTAATAATTTCTTGAGATGTTTACAATGTCTCAACTATGGGTTAATTAAATCCCTTAGGATGGTGGGCATAGGAAAATCCTCCATCTCAATGCCCCCCACTTTGAAAAAAAAGAGGGGGAATCTCCAAAATCACAAATTTGAATTTCTACATACTTGATTGAACTAAGGAGTAAGTTCCTCATCTGTGTTATTCTTGGTTTGAGCCTGGTGGTGCAGTGGTTAAGAGCTCAGCTGCTAACCAAAAGGTCTGCTGTTTGAATCCAACAGCTGCTCCTTAGAAACCGTACGGGGTAGTTCTACTCTGTCCTATAGGGTTGCTAAGAGTCAGAATTCACTGGATGGCAATTGGTTTGTTTGTTTTTCAATCTTTGGCTGAAAGGTAGACTTTGTTATCAATTTATTAAATCAACTGGTAATTTGCTGGATATTTCTCATACAGGAACTTATGATGTCTTCAAATCCAGCCAATCAGGTTTAGGAAGAGAGAAACTTCTCTACCTTAGCCTCCCTGCCACTCCCACACCTTTTTCATTGATTTCCATGCCCTGTTTAAGTAACATCATTCATCACTTCTCACTGTCTAGGTAATCTGAGCCAATTCATGGCAGTCAATTCCACCTGAGCCCTAGGATACCCTCATTTACATACTCTGCCCTGTTGTTCCTTCACCCATGGCTGACCTCACATCTCCCCTTGAATGTCTACTAGGCATCTGAAACTTAATGTGGTTCAAATAAAATTCTTCGTCCAAGTGTCTTATCTACCTCCCAGTCTTCCTTATCTCAGCAAATGTTCTCACTATCCTCTGGGTTGTTCAGGACAAAAACCTAGAAATCATCCTTGATTTCTCTCCTTTATTCAAATCTTGCATCCAATCCATTGACACATATTCTGGACTCTTGGCGCTACCTTAAAATAAATCCTGACTCTATCCACTTCTCACTACGTCCACCTTACAGCCACCATCATCTCTTGGTTAAAACTGGACTCCGTGCCACCGATCTTCCCTCTTACAGTCTACATAACAGCATCACCTTAGTGGCTTCTCATGGCAATTAGGAAAAATTCCCAAATGCTTCCCATGGTCTTTCATGATGCGGGGCTTGCCCACCACACTAACCTCATTTCCTAACAGTCTTCCCTCGGTTCACTCCACACTAGCCATGACTTATTTCCTGAGCTTCCTCAAAACATGCCAGAACACTTGGTTATTTAAGGGCCTCAGAAACAACTCTTTCCTTTATTGGCAATATCCTCCCTCCAGAACTTCATACAGCTATTCTCTCCTCCTCAAATATCCTGATCCCATAAGCTTTTACTATTAATCTAAAACAGCTCACCCCACTCATTCCCTCACATGCAACTCTGTCTTATTTTCAAAATATTTAGCTCTCCTTGACATTTTTTGTTAATTATTACCTGTAAATGTATTTTTTGTGGTTGAGAATGTATGCAGCAAAACATACACCAACTCAACAGTTTCTACCTGTACAATTTAATGACATCGGTTACATTCAAGTTGTGCAACCATTCTTACCCTCCTTTTCTGAGTAGTTCCTCTATCATTAGCATAAACCCACTGCTCCTTAAGGTTCCTATCTAATCTTTTCAGTAGCTGTTGTCAATTTGATGCCATATAGACAGTCCTTAAAAGAGCATATGCTCAAGGTAGACCATTTTTATTAGTTAAGTAGCTAATGTTCTGGAGCCCTCGTGGCACAGTGGTTAAGTGATACGGTAGCCAAGCAAAAGAAGAGCAGTTTGAATCCACCACCTGCACCTTGGAAACTCTATGGGGCAGTGCTATTTTGTCCTACAGGGTCTCTGAGTCGGAATCAACTCAACAGCAACAGTATGGTGTTTTCTTTTTTATACTTCAGTTTTAAGATGATTCAAGGGAATGCTTTTGGTGTAATGTTTAAAGATTATCTCACGGCAATAGTTTCAGGAGTTCATTCACCCTCAATGGCTCCAAAAAGTCTAGGGTTCATGAGAATTTGAAATTCTGTTCTGCATTTTCCCCCTTTTGATCAGGGCTTTGCTATGGACTCTTTGATCAAAATGTTCAGCGACAGTAGCCGGGAACCTTCTGGTTCTTCTGGTCTCATGGCATGCTAGATGTTCTTTTAAAAAACATGAGTGGATGCTGAAGGTTATCAAATACTTATTTTATTACACCTATTAATGTAATCACATTTATTTTTCCTGTACATATGGCAAATTATACTGATTCATTTTTGAATGTTAAACTAACCTTGAATTCTTGGGATAGACCCAACTTGGTCATAATATATTCTTCTTTAGAGTATTGCTGGATTTGTTTTGCCTATTTATTTTCATATTTTGCATCTATGTTCATCAGTGACATTGGCCTGTAATTTTCCCATCTTGTGCTGCTCTTGTCAGGTTTTGGTATCAATATTCATTCTACAAGCTTTATAAAATGAGTTTGGGTATATATTTCATTTTATATTGAAGAATTTGTGAAATATTTCTTGAATATTTGGCAGAATTTGCAGGAAAAGCCATCTGACATGAAGTTTTCTTTTTGAGAATAGTTTGAGCTCCAATTCAATTCTATTAACAACTGTGGAATTACTTTTGCTTCCTGTTTCTTCTTGAATCATTGTTATTAACTTACATGGTATGATACGTTTGCCTACTTTACCTAAATTTGCAAATTTATTAGCTAATATGGTTCATAACATTCTCACATTATCTTTAAGTTCTGCAAGATCTGCAGTCATTTTCTTTCTAATTCCTGATATGCGTTATTTATACCTTCATTCTTTTTCACTTGATCAATCTTGCCTAAAGTTTGTCAATTTTACCAGCATTTTCTAAGAATCAACTTTAGTCTTCGTTGATCGTCTGTTCCATGTATCCAATCATTAATAGAAACAAAAATTCCTATGAATGTTTGTTTCTGTTTTTTTCCCAACATTTTGAATGGACGTTTAACTCACTTATTTTTCAAAATTTGTTCTTTCCAATTATATTTTTAAAGCTATAATTTTCCTATATTATATTGTCTGTACTGCACCAATTTTTATATGCACTATGTTCATAATTGTTCACTTCAAAATATATTCTAATTTTCATTATGATGTCTTTTTTAATGCATAGTATTTTAAAATATCCAAGCACATGGAGATTTTGTATTTTCTTTTTCTAAGATGGTTTTTTTTTTTAATTATGCTGTACTTACACAGTATCCTCTATATTATTGCAGACTCTTGAAATTTGTTGAGACTTGCTTTATAACACAGTATACAGTCAATTTTTATAAACACTATGTATGTGCATGAGATGAATGTATATTCTTTAGTGGTTAGATAATGCACACACATACGCATATATCAATTTGGTATTTTTATACATGTTAAATCTTCTGTACCCTTGACAATTTATGGACTTCTATGTTTCTGAGGGGTGTGTTAAAAATCTATTATGATGCATGATGTCAAAAGGAGCCCCAGTAGTGCAGTGGTTAAGCACTCAGCTGTTAAACCTTTTGATTTGATCCACCAACTATTCCACAGGAGAAAGATATGACAGTTTCCTTCCATAAATATTACAGCCTTAGAAACCCTTTGGAGAAGTTCTACTCCATCCTATAGTCACTATGAGTCAGAATTGACTCAACAGCACATAAGAAAAAATGTATGATGTGATGGAAACTGAGCAGTACGAAGGTATAAGAATTGGTCCTACCTCCAGGGTCAAAGGATGAAGGACAGAGAAAACAGCAGAGACATCCAAAAGCTTGGAAAAAAGGGGGCTGAGAGGACAATGGTTGGTGGTTTAAGGGCTTTGAAGGGCTACCACATATACTGAAGAATCTGAAGTGCAATATTCTTGCCTAAGGATGAAGATATGCTCATAAATATCCTGACAAAGCTTTAGGCTTGCACCTCTGGCTGATCTTTGGGCCCCAGGGGGGCAGGAAGTGAAGGCTAAGGCAGAGTTTTAGACGCTCTTGCTTAGCACTGAAAGAACACCCCAGTTCAGAGCCAATCTGCAAAGACTGGGATAATGTTACTTTTTCTTTTTGGCTACAAGCATTTAAAGAAATCACTGTCAGATCATGAACTGACTGCTGACATAACAGAACAGAACTTCAGTGTCCACACATGAGAAGACATACAATCTTTGCAGAAATAGTTTGGAAACATCACTAAGCAAATGGATGACTGGCCCTCAACAATTAAAAAAAAAAGAGCAAACCCTAATGACTGGAGGGACTCTGATTTCCAGAGTTACATCATAATATTTAGGATAACCAGTTTTCAACACACTATTTTAAATCATAAAAGGAAAAAGAAAAGGATGGTTCATTTGTTAAGAAGAAAGAAAGAAGAGAATGAACAGAAAGCATCCCTAAGGAAACACAGATATTGGGATTACTAGACAAAGATTTTAAACCAATTGTCTTAAATTTCCTCAAAGAGCTAAAGAAACCATAGACAAAAAAAAAAAAAGGAAACCAAGAGAAGAATGTATGAACAAGTAGAAAATATTAATAAAGAAATATTATACAAAAGAACCAAATAGAAATTATAGAGCTGAAAAGTAGAATAGCTGAAATAAAATTTTCATTAGAGGAGCTCAACAGCAGATTTGAGCAAGAAAGCAGGAAAATGTAAACTTGAAAAAGCACAACTGAAATTGTTCTAACTGAGGAGCGTAAAGGAAAAAGAATGAAGAAAATGAACAGAGCCTAAGGGACCTGCGGGACAACATCAAGCATACCAATATACTCATTAAGGAGTCCCAGAAAGGAAAGAAAGATGAAAGGACAGAAAGAATATTTGAAAACGTAATGACTGGAAGTCTCCCAAATGTCATCTAGATATCCAAGAAGCTCAATAAACTCAAAGGACAATAAATACATAGATATCCACAGAGAGACATAATCAAAATGTCAAAAGACGAAGACAGAAACTTGAAAGTAGCAAGAGATAAGTGACCCCTAATGTACAAGAAGAGAGTCTCAACAAGTTTAACTGTTGATTTTTCATCAGAAACCATTGAGATGAGAAAATAGTGGGATGATGTATTTAAGATACTGGAAAAAAAATACAGAAACAAAACTATGAACCAAGATGTCAATATCTAGCAAAACTATCTTTCAAAAATGAAGGGGAAATTAAGACATGCCCAGATACACAAAACCTGAGGGAGTATGTTAGCAGCAGAACTGCCTTATGAGAAATGCTACAGGGAATCTTCTGGCTGGCATGGAAGGACACTAGACAGTAACTGGAAGCCATAAAAAGAAACAAAGACTCCGTAAAGGTAACTACTTAGATAAAACAAAGTCAGTAATATTTTTATATCACGCCTCTCTTTTTTTCATATATGATTTAAAGCACGAATGCATAAAAATACTTACACATCTCTCTTAATGGACACACAATGTATAAAGATGCAATTTTTGTACCAGCAACGTAAGTAGGGGAGGTAACTGAGCTGAATAAAAGCAGAACTTTGTATACTGTTGAAGCTAAATTTGTATTAATTAAAAGAAGATTGTTATAAATATAAGATATTAATTGTAATCCTCATGCTCACCACTAAGAAGTTAAAAAATATAAGGAAAGGAAACAAGGAGAGGATCAAAATTGTACTCTTGAAAAAAAATCAGTCAAACACAAAAGTGGACAGTAGTGAAGAAAATGAGAAACAAAATACGTATATGACCTACTATTACAAAGTAGAAGATATAAGTCCTTCCTTATCATTAATCGCTTTAAATATAAATAGATTAAATTCACAATTGGGATCATTAAAGTTGTGTGTTAACTTTGTTGGACCATGATTCTCAGTGCTTTGGCAGTTATGATGTAGTTTAGCAGTCGTAAAACGATGCAATCACTTCCATGATGAGATGTGATATAACGTGATTACCTCCATGATGGGATCTGCTGTGAGTAGCCAATCAGATGTAAGGGAGTTTCCTCAGGGGTGTGGACTGCATCCAATATAGGTGGACTTTCTGGCAAGGCTCTTGAGCTTTTGCTCACTCTGAATCCTGCAGCTGGCTCCTCTTCATCTGATCTCAAGTTTTTGGGACTCGAACTCTCAGCTTACCTTCCAATTTTGGGATTCATCAGCCTCCGCAGTCTGTGAGCCACGGGCTGCCAGCTTACCTGCCGATCTTGAGATTTGTCAGCCTTTGCAGCCTGTGAGCCACAGACCTGTTGTATGACCTGCAGATCTTCAGTTCTGCAGTCCCTGCATCTATGTGAGTCAGGAGAAGCCACCAGGCTGACCCATGGACTTGAGACTTACCAGCCTCTACAGCCTCGGGAGCCATTTCCTTGATATAAATCTATTTATATATAAATACATACATATATATACATCACTGGTTTTGCTTCTCTAGAGAACCCAGCCTAAGATACCAATTAAAAGACAAACACTGGCAGAATGAATAAAAAAATCATTCAATTGCTATCAAGCTGATCTGACTCATGGTGACCCCTCGCCCCATGTGTGTCAGAGTAGTAGTGACACACAAGTGTGTCAGTTCAACGGCTAATTTTTCAAAAGTAGATCGCCAAGCCTTTCTTCCGAAGTGTCTCTGGGTGGACTCAAACCTTCAACATTTTGGTTAGCAGCTGAATGCATTAACCGTTTGCACCTCCCAAGGACTCTATGTTTATTTCTGTATTACTTGTCTTTATACTATATACATACACACACACATAGACATCCATGAGTGGTTCATACAGATGCTTTGGACTTCGACTAGCAGGGCTCTATTAATTATTGATAGAAAAGTACTGATACCAATTACAAATGCGTATTTGTCCATTTCCCCTTTCAGATTTATTAGTTTTTGTATTTTGGAGCCCTGTTGTTAAATATGTACACATTTAGGATGGTTGTATCTTTTTGGAGAAGTGATCCTTTATTATGTTATGTCCCTACCTATTCCCAATAATACTCCTTTTTCTGAAGTATAATTTGTCTGATATTAATATAGTACTGCAGTAGAACTGGATAATATTCAACCATTTCAAGAGGTAGCATAAGATCAAGAACTGATGGTATAAAAGGAAGAAATCGAAGCTGCATTGAAGGCATTGGTGAAAAAACTATCCTCTCTCCACCATCTTCACTAACTCTGACACCAACTGTCCCTCACACAGCACTCCCTACTTCTCTGCTGGGTTCAATAATTCATTGCAACGGCCACACAGAGCTCACAGTCCATATTCATGATTATGGGGTTTATTAGGGAAGTAACAGTTACAACTCAGGCTCAAAGACACTCAGAATACAGTTCTTCTATCAGGACAGCCTCTTCCCTCCTGTGCTCATAGGCGTGCCTCTGCCTGGCCTTGGGCCTCTCTCCAAAGGCACTCAGCTTTCCTTCTCCATGGGCCAGCATCTCCTATAGCCGGGTCCCTGTTGCTTGGTCTCTCCTGCCATGGCATCTTACCGTCTTCAGGGTTACAGCTTCCTCTCTCTATCTCAGTCTCCTGCTTCTAGGAGCTTCTCAGTGCAGGGATCTCAGGTCCATAATATATGCTCAGCTCCTGGCTGTTCTTCCTTGATGGGAGTTGAATCCTCCTCTTTGCTCTGGAACTGGATCTCTTTGAAGGGAGAACTAAACAATCCCCTTGGTGAGCCACAATTACCCTATCACACAGTCCTGCCCAAGCAACAGGGTGGATGATATAAGACCATGGCTAGAAAGGCCACACAAAGTAAACAATCACATCACAGTACCTTGGACTCATTTTTCAAGTGAAGTATCAAAAATCCCATACGAACAGATTGGTAAAGAACATAATCAATAGCAAGAACATTTTCATAATTATGTTTTCTGTATTTGGAAGAAATCTATAGCACTATTCTTATTTTGCCAATTCACAGGGATCACAGAGATTAGTGGTAGATATTGCAGTACCGGAAAACTCTCTGGTGAAACAGTCTGTGAGCAGTCTTACAAACGTGGATATTCCACCAGAGTCAAAAGAATGACGTTACATTAATCATCAAAGAGAACATTTCAAGATCTAGCCTGAAGTACAATGTTGTCACTGATAGGCTAAAATCCATACACTTACAAGGAAGACCAGTTTATATGACTCTTCAAATTTATGCACCAACCACCAATGCCAAAGACAAAGAAATTGAAGATTTTAAACAACTTCTGCAGCCTGAGATTGATCAAACATGCAATCAAGATGCATTGATAATTACTGGTCATTAGAATGTTAAAGTTGAAAACAAAGAAGGAAAAGTAGTTGGGAAATACAGCATCGCTGATAGAAATGATGCCAGAAATCTCATGAAAGAATTTTGCAAGACCAGTGACTCATCCACTGCAAATATTTTTTTTTTGCCAACATAAACGGCAGCTATACACGTGGACTTTACCAGATGGAATACACAGGAATCAAACTGACTACACCTGTGGAAAGAGAAGATGGGAAAACTCATATCATCAGTCAGAGCAAGGCCAGGGATCGATTGTGAAACAGACTGTCAATTGCTCATATGGGAGTTCAAGTTGAAACGGAAGAAAATTAGAATAAGTCAAAAAGGGCCAAAGTACGACCTTGAGTATATCTCACCTGTATTTAGAGACCACCTCAAGAATACATTTTATGTGGTAAACACTAATGACTGAAGACCAGGTGAGTTGTGGAATGACATCAAGGACATCACACATGAAGAAAGCAAGAGGTCCTTTAACAGACAGGAAAGAAAGAAAAGACCATAATGGATGTCGGAAGAGACTCTGAACCTTGCTCTTGAATGTCGAGTAGCTAAAGGGAAAGGAAGAAATGACGAAGTAATAGAGCTGAACAGAAGATTTCAAAGGGTGGCTTGAGAAGAAAAAGTATTATAATGACATGTGTAAAGATCTGGAGATGGATAACCAAAACGGAAGAACACACTCAGCATTTCTCAAGCTGAAAGAACTGAAGAAAAAATTCAACCCTTGAGTTGCAATACTGAAAGATTCTACGGGTATAATATTAAATGACGCAGGAAGCATCAAAAGAAGATGAAAGTAATACCCACAGTTACTATGCCAAAAAGGATTGGTCGACCTTCAACCATTTCAGGAAGTAGCATATGATCAGAAACCGATGGTACTGAAGGAAGAAGTCCATGCTGCACTGAAGGAATTGGTGAGAAAAAAAAGCCTCCGAGAATTGACGGAATACCAACTGAGATGTTTCACCAAATGGATGCAGCACTGGAATCGCTCACTTGTCTAATCCCAAGAAATTTGGAATACAGCTACCTGGCCTATGAACTGGAAAGGATCCATATTTACACCTATTCCTAAGAAAGGTGATCCAACCAAATGTGGAAATTGTCAAACAATATCATTAATATCACATGCAAGTAATATTCTGCTAAAAATCATTCAAAAGCAGCTGCAGCAGTACATTGACAGGGAACTGCCAGAAATTTAAGCAGGATTCAGAAGAGGACATGGAAGGAGGGATATCACAGCTGATGTCATTTCGATTCTGGCTGAAAGCAGAGAATACCAGAAAGATGTTTAAACCTGTGTTTTATTGACTATGTAAAGGCCTTTGACTGCTTGGATCATAACAAATTATGGATAACATTGCGAAGAGTGAGAATTCCAGAACACTTCATTGTGCTGATGAGGAACCTGATCAAGAGGTAGACGTTCAAACAGAAAAAAGTGATACTGCGTGGTTTAAAGTCAGGAAAGGTGTGTGTCAGGGTTGTATCCTTTCACAATACTTACTTAATCTGCAAATAATCTGAGAAGCTGGACTATACAAAGAACACGACATCAGGATTGGAGGAAGACTCATTAACAACCTGCATTTTGCAGATGACAACCCTGCTTGCTAAAAGATAAGAGGACTTGAAGCACTTACTGATGAAGATCAAAGACCGCGGCCTTCAGTAGAGATTGCACCTCAACATAAAGAAAACAAAAATCCTCACAACTGGATCAATGAGCAACATCATGATTAACGGAGAAAAGATTGAAGTTGTCAAGGATTTCATTTTATTTGCATCCACAATCGACACCCATGGAAACAGCAGTGAAGAAATCAAAAGATGCACTGCCATCAGGCAAATCGGCGCAAAAGACCTCCAAAGTGTTGAAAAGCAAAGACATCACCTTGAAAACTAAGATGCAACTGATCCAAGCCAAGGTGTTTTCAGTGGCCTCGTATGTGTGGGAAAGCTGGCTGATGAATAAGGAAGACTGTAGAAGAATTGATGCCTTTTAATTGTGTTGGTGAAGAATTCTGAATATACCATGAACTGCCAAAAGAACGAAAAAATCTATCCTGAAAGAAGTATAACCAGAATGTACCCTAGCCTAGAAACAAAGATGGCTGGCTAGACTACATCCTACATACTTTGGACCTGTTTTCAGGAGGAATTAGTCCATGGAGAAGGATATCATGTACTATTTCTTTGGGCTATCTAAGACCTCAAGAACAAAATCTCATGGTCCAAATTAACATTTTTACTTACTAATTTTCAAATGTAGCCCTGGTGGAACAGTGGTTAAGAGCCTGGCTGAAACTAAAAGGTTTCAACCAGCCTCTCCTTAGAAACCCTGCTGTGCAGTTCTATTCTGTCCAATAGGGTCACTGTTAGTTAAAATTTAATCCACAGCAATGAGTTATTTAATTTTCAAATATAAATTTTTTTGTGTTAATGTCTAAATTCTAAAGTAAATTTTATTTTATAAACTTCTGGTTTTATAAATTTATTTTCTATTATTCAAATTTATTGTTATGGCAGAATCAAATTTAAAAAGTGACATAATTTTCAATCCAGGCAAAATGAAACGGCCATAACTAAGTGCAGTGCAAAAATGGAAGCCTGCAGAAGATAAAAAGAAAATGATTTGTGAATCCCTAAAGACTATTCCAAAATTCGTTTTTAGAACGTAATAAATCAGCAGAGACTTCTTCCATTAAAGGTACGTGCTTAATGGGTGGGAATCATCCTACTAGTACCACTAGTGCTGAAATTAACGATGGCAATACAAATATAACAGAATTTGTTCCAAATTCTGCAACTATTTCTTGCTGTAGTAAAAAAAAAAAGAAATTAGTAATGATCTAGAAAGTGAAACTAAGAATATTAAATTGTCACGTCTGCAGACCCCATAAATAACAGAAATGCAGATCCTGCCTTGTGCAATAATTTTCTTCCAATGAAGTAAATTAGTGGATCAAAAGAGGCCCAAGTGATTGTCAACATCACAGTTGTCCACTTGTAAATTTGTGTTGAAAATTCCTGGACGGTAAACAAAGTTCTGTAGCCAGAATTTTTTCTAGAGTGCAAAGTTAATGATGAAAATTATAAGAGGGAGTGGCTACTGCAATCTCCATCAGTCAGCTCCCTGTATTGTTTTGTTTGCAAACCTACTAACCAAACAAACAAACCCGTCATCCTCATTTAATTCTCGAATTGTTACAGATGAATTTAGCAACTGGTGCAAATTGAATAGGATCGGTAAACATGAAAATAGTTCAATTCACAGAGATCATGTTATCATATTTAAACCAAACACATTGTTCTGGCTTAATTTATGAACTGGAATCACAAATTAATGAACATCAGTATTGAAAAGCCATTTTGTAATGTGTCTTTGTTGTCCTAACAATCACTGAATGTGGACTATCTTCGTGAAAAAGAAATGAAGTCTTTGGGTCCCCACGAAATGGAAAATTTTAAAGTTGGCTTCAACTTGCTGCTCATTTGATCTATTTTTAGCAAGTCACATCTCAAAATATGGTAACACAGGAAAGGGCAATCCATCCCATAATTCTAAAATAATGTGTAAAAAATTTATAATCTTGATAAGTGATGAAGTTCAATCAACTACTGTCAGTGAAATAAGTATAGCTCGATATTTCATTTTGTCTGTGGATTCCACTTCTGAGCCTTCTCATACAGGCCAGCTAAGTATTGTTTAAAGATCCGTATCTCCAACAGACAGAAAACCTCTGTGGTGATTTATCACATTTACTAGCTTAAAAAATCTAAAAAATCATACTGGTAAAGACATTGCAAAGCAAGTGTTTCACTAATTACGTGAAGTTTGCAAAATTGATTTTTCTAAGTGCAGAGACCAATCCTATGACAATGCTGCCATTACGTCACTGCATTATAAAGGCATACAACAGAAAATTCTGGAATGAAATTAATATGCCCTTTTCATACCAAGGTGTTGCACATTCACTTAATTTTGTAGGATGTATCACAATAGATTTTTTTTTGTCCAAAAGCAATTGATGTTTTTTCTAATATTCAGTTACTTTACAAATTTTTTGCCACCTCTACTCACTGATGAGCTGTTCTTAAAACATATTCAGGCAATGATTGAGCATTAAAATGTCTAATACACATTGGGAAGCACATGCTATAGCAACAAGTACAATTCTAGGCGCCACACAGAATATTGCTGAAGACCAGATACAAAAAGGAAACACCAAAACAGAAGCTAAAATCATCGCTGCCTTAGTCATCTAGTGCTGCCATAACAGATACCATAAGTGGATGGCGTTAACAAAGAGAAATTTATTTTCTCACAGTCTAGTAGGTTACAAGTCCAAATTCAGGACGTCAGCTCCAGGGGAATTCTCTCTCTGTTGATTCTGGAAGAAGGTCCTTGTCCTCCATCTTCCCATGGTCAAGGAGCTTCTCAGGCGCAGGGACCCCGGGTCCAAAGGACATGCTCTGCTCTTGGTAGTATGAGGTCCCCAACTCTCTTTCCTTTCATCTCCTGAGAGATAAAAGGTGGTGCAGGCCACACCCTAGGGAAACTCCCTGTATCTCGGATCAGGGAGGTGTTAAAATCCCACCCTAATCCTCTCAACATAAAATTAACATCACAAAATGGAGGACAACCTCACATGGCCTATCCAAGTTGATACACACATTTTGGGGGGACATAATTCAATCCATGACATTCTACCCTTTGATCCCACCAAAATCACATTCTTGCAAATGGAAAACATATTCATCCCATCACAAACCAAAACCAAACCCACTGCCATGCAGTCGATTCTGACTCATAGCGACCCTATAGGACAGAGTAGAACTTCCCCATAGAGTTTCCAAGGAGTGCCTGGCAGATTCGAACTGCCGACCTTTCAGTTAGCAGCCATAGCACTTAACCACTATGCCACCAGGGTTTCCTCATCCCATCATAGCATAGAAAAAGTCTTAAATCAAGTCCAAGTCCAAAATTCAAAAACCCCTCTTCATCTGTGAAATCTAGGACACAAGTTATCTGCTTCCAAAGGTACAATGGCATAAAAGGAACAAGCTAGACATTTCCATTACAAACTGAAGAAACTTGAGAGAAAGAAGGCATAATATGCACCAAGCGAGTCAGGAGAACACATCGCATTAGCCCTCAAAGACATTGCAAACCAAGTGTTTCACTAATTAGATGAAGCTTGCAAAATTGATTTTTCTAAGTGCAGAGACCAATCCTATGACAATGCTGGGAAATGTCACTGCATTATAAAGGCATGCAACAGAAAATTCTGGAATGTAATGAATATGCCATTTTCATACCAAGGTGCTGCATATTCACTTAATTTTGCAGGATGTATCACAATGGATTTTTGTCAAAAAAAAAAAGATTTTTTTCTTCTATTCAGATATTTTACAAATTTTTTGCCATCTCTATTCACCGATGAGCTGTTCATAGGCAATGATCAGCATTAAAATGTCTTTTTAATACCCACTGGGAAGCACATGCTAGAGCAACGAGCTCAATCCTGGACTCACACACTCAGATTCTAGGTGCCATAGAGAATATTGCTGAAGACCAGTCACAAAAAGGAGATATCAGAACAGAAGCTTAAAACGTCGCCAACAAAATGGAAACACAGACCATGTATTTATGTTTGTTATGTATAATAATATATTGCATCATTTTCATTTGATGAGTCAATTCTTCGAGATTCAGAAGTAAATTTATAGACATGCATAGATCTCTACCAGCTATTAACAAGATATTTACATAAGAGACTATTTTGAAAACACAATAAAACAAATACTGCCAAATACTGATTATCAAGCAGTTTATTGTTGCAGAAGCATTAGAAGAAACAAGTAAATGACAGAAATGCTCCAGAAGTATTGAGTGCCAGGAATCAATTTTACATAACCACCATCACTGACACACTTGAATCTTGCATGAAATGAAGGGTAAGGATGTATGAAGTTCCTTCTGATATTTTTTTCCTTCTTAATGTGAATATAACTGATGAAGAATTCCTGAAGGTATCCAATAAATTAGCACAGGCTTATCCTGATGAGGAAACCCTGGTGGCATAGTGGGTAAGTGCTACGACTGCTAACCAAGAGAACGGCAGTTCAAATCCACCAGGCGCTCCTTGGAAACTCTATCGGGCAGTTCTACTCTGTCCTATAGGGTCGGGATGAGTCAGAATCGACTCGACGGTCGGGATGAGTCAGAATCGACTCGACGGCAGTGGGTTTGGATTTATCCTGATGACTTAAGACAAACCTTTACGGAGAAGTGCTGCAATATCATTCTTACGTTAGAATTAAGTTTAGAGATTCAAGTCAAATTTTACTCATGCAGGCATGTAAATCAAAAAACCAAACCCATTGCTGGTGAATTGATTTCAACACACAGCAACGCTATAGGACAGAGTAGAATTGCCCCCATAGGGTTTCCATGGAGCAGCTAATGTATTCGAACTGCCAAGCTTTTGGTTAGCAGCTGAGTTCTTAACCACTGCACCACCAGTGCTCCAAATATACTCTGGCCCAGTAGTTCAAATGCAACAGCTGCTCCTTGAAAACCCTATGAGGCAGTTCTACTCTGACCTATAGGGTCATTATGCATCAGAATTGACTCCAACCCAACGGGTTTGTTCTGCCTAGTGCCTCATCCCTATTTCATTTTCTCAAAGATAAGTTTCTGTGATAGTGTCAGATTCAGGAATGTGATGAAAAATGACTCTTGTAGGGGGTGGGGCCAAGATGGCAGAGTAGTCAGATGCTTTATGTAGCCCCTCTTATAACAAAGACCCAGAGAAGTAAATCGATTATATATGACAATCTAGGAGCCCTGAACATCAAAGGTGAAGTTACAGAATCGGATTTAGTGGCAGGGGGAGGGGAATATGGTTCAGAAGCAGTGAGAGTTTGACAGACCTGACCTGGCAGAAACCAGCACCCTGCAGGCTGGATTGGATGGCATGTGCGGTGACACAAGCAGTGACGCTTGGGACATGTTTTCCACATCTGAAGAGACCGAGTGGTGGAAAGCCCACACAAGCCTCCATAAGCAGTGAAAAGCAGTGCTAAGTTGGCAAAAGATAAGTACATGCATTTAAAATGCCACACAAATCAAAAATCATCCCCTTTGGGAAGAACATCTCTCCCATTTACCTGCTTCCTCCCTCTCTGTTTTTAGTCTTGGACCAGCTTCAGCTATTTCTGGGTCCCCTGGGCCAGAAGTAGGAACTATTACATGCCCTGGAGCAGGAACAAACAACAAAAAATAATCTGCCAGCTTCCCTAAGCCAGGAACTCTGGGAAGGCACAGACATAAGGGGTCCAAGGACTCTGAATGCCTTTCACCCTTGCATAGATCTGTGTGGGCCTATTTCGACAGCATAGGCTCTCATTAGCACACTACGACAGGGTATATACCTGAAGCCTATTTTCAACTGTATCAGCTATAAAATGGAGGGGCAGATTTCTGATATTTGACAACGTTCTGCCAATTAAGCAGGGTCCTCACCTACCCACATCAGTGACCTGAGGGTTGGTGGCTCCACCCATGCCACCTAGCCACCCAATTCAGGAGTCCAAGAGTTAAGTGGTGAATCCCAGTCCTTACAACCAACAGCATTGGGTGCCCACGGTCTGGCTGCAAAACCCACCCACCTATGTGCTCTAGGGAACAGGGACATGCTTTCCTCCCAGACACTCAAGGGCAGTCATTCCCCCCACAGTAGCCAGACACCTGTACCTACACCAATCAACCCTGTCTATGTAGGAGTGTAGGTAAAAGCCTACACCACACATTTGGTGACCGACTACCTGGACACCTGAGCTGAATCCATACAAGAATGTAAAAGGGCTCCTAGGCTCACATACCTAGTAACAGCTCTGATCACCTGGTGACAGGACGTAAGAGCTTCAAAAGGTGCCAATAATCAAACTAGCTCACCCAAGCAGCCTATTTGGGCATATCAAAATAAAACAAGAAGCTATGACACAGTACACCAAAAAAAGAAAAACAAAAACCAAGCCCAGTGCCGTCAAGTAGATTCCGACTCAGCAAGCAAACATAAAATAAATGAATATAATAACTCACTGATGGCTCAGAGACAAGTGTAAATATCAAATAACATAAAGAGGCAGAACATGATGGATTCAGGAAGTTCCCAAAACAACAAATCAAGAAATCTTCCAAATGAAGAGAAATTCCAGGAATTGCCGGAGGTAGAATTTAAAAGATTAAGAGACCGAGCTCTTCAAGAGATCCAGGAGGAGATCAGGCAAAACGAAGAACAAGCCAAGGAACACACAGATAAAACAATAGAGGAACTTAAGAAGGTTATGCAAGAGTATAATGACAAATGTAACAGGCTGCAAGAATCCATAGAAAGATAGCAAGCAAATCCAAAAGAGTAACAATAAAATTTCAGAATTAGACAACTCAATAGAAAACGAGAGGAGCAGAATTGAGGCACTGGAAGTCAGAATTAGTGAGACTGAAGATAAAGCAATTGACGCCAAGTTATTTGAGGAAAAATCAGATAAAATAATTTTTTAAAATTGAAGAAACTCTAAGAATTATGCGGGACTCTATCAAGAGTGATTGGAACACCAGAATCGGGGTGGGGGGTGGAGGATAACAGAAAACACAGTGAGAATTGTTGAAGACTTCCTGGCTAAAATCTTCACTGACCTTGTGAAAGATAAGAAGATATCTATCCAAGATGCTTACTGAACCCCACACAAGGTAGATGCCAAGATGAAGTCACCAGGACATATTATAATCTTGCTTGTCAAAACCAAATATAAAGAGAGAATTTTAAGAGTAGCTAGGGATAAACAAAAAGTCACCTATAAAGAAGGGTCAGTAAGACTAAGCTCGGACTGCTCAGCAGAAACCATGCAGGCAAGAAGGACATATACAAAGCCCTGAAGGAAAAAAAAAAATTGCCTGCCAAGAATTATATATCCAGCAAAACTGTCTCTCAAATATGATGGTGAAATTAGGACATTTCCAGACAAGCAGAAGTTTAAGGAATTTTTAAAAACCTAACCAATATGACAAGAAATAATAAAGGGAATTCTCCAGTTAGAAAATCAATAACATCAGCTAACAACCCAAGACTAGAACACGGGACAGAACTACCAGATATCAACCCACATAGGGACGTCACAAATAAATGAAAGCTAAAACTCTGAAAATATAGAAACAAAGACATTGATCTGCAAAAGATGACAACATTAACACAAAAAAGAGGGACTAAATAATGTAGTCATAGATTTTTCATATGGAGAGGAAGTGAAGACGATATAAAGAAATAAAAGATTGGTTTAAATTTAGAAAAACAGAGGTAAATGTTAAGGTAACCCAAAGGAAACTAACAATCCTACACATTAAAATTTAAAAAAACATAAATTTTCAGCATACAAAAGCAACAACAAGGAAGAAGATGAAAGACTAAAAAGAAAAACGATTCAGCACAGAAAAAAATAAATTAGCAGTAAATACAAAAAAAAAAAAACATAAATTTTCAGCATACAAAAGCAACAACAAGGAAGAAGATGAAAGACTAAAAAGAAAAACGATTCAGCACAGAAAAAAATAAATTAGCAGTAAATACAAAGGCAACAAAAATGAAGAGGATGGAAAGAAAATGCACAAAGAAAAACGACTTAACAGAGAAAATTAAATGGAATAAGGAAAATGCCAACAAGACATACACAAAAAAGATGAAAATGACAGCACTAAACTCATAAAAAAACTCGTTAACTATGAATAATTACGATAAATGTAAATGGTTTAATTGCACCCATAAGGAGACAGAGAGTAGCAGAATGGATTAGAAAACATGATCCGTCTGTATGCAGACTGCAAGAGACACACCATAGACTCAAAGACATAAACAAACTAAATCTCAAAGAATGAAAAAAATAATATATATATATATATACATACATGAAGCAGACAACAATAAAAAATAAGAGTGGCAATATTAATCTCTGATAAAACAGGCTTTAAAGTAAAATACACCACAAAGGAAAAGGAAATACACTATATAATGATTAAAGGGTCAATATACCAGGAGGTCAAAATCATAATCAATACTTATACACCCAATGACAGGGCTCCAAAATACATAAAACAAACTCAAACAGCATTGAAAAGAGAAATAGCTCCACAATAACAGTAGAAGACTTCAACATACCACTTCTGATGACAGACAGGATATCCATAAAGAAGCTCAATAAAGACACGGAAGATCTAAATACCACAATCAGGCAACTTGATCTCATAGACTTAAACATAACACTTCACCCAACGGTAGTCAAGTAAACTTTCTTTTCTAACGCTCGTGGAGCATTCTTGAGAATAGACCACGTATTAGGCCACAAAACAAGCATTAACAGAATCCAAAACATCAAAATATTACACAACATGTTTCCTGACCATAAAGCCATAAAAGTCAAAACGCTGTAGTTATCATACATTCTAATTTCTTACATATTTTAAACCCAATAAAGTCTATTCTTATTATGTTATGCAGTCAGTAATCCTCTATTTTTACCCATTTCATTAACTTTCATTCCTTCTTGCATCTTAAGCCTTTCTCCTTATTTTCTTTCTGCTTGAAGAATACCTTTGGAATTTTCTTTAATGTGGGCATGCTGATGTTAACTTATCCACGTTTTGTTTGTCTGAAAACAAAAGGTCTTTGCTCATTCATGATGTTTTTCCTCAGCATAGAGTTCTGGGTTGCCATGTATTTTCTCTCTATAATTTAAATATACCATCTTATTGTGTTAGGGTTGTCACTATTTCTGTAGAGAAGTCATCAGTCAGTTTTTTTGTTTGTCCTTTAAAGATAATCTCTTCCATTCTTTAAGTAGTTTTAAATTATTTGTTTTTTGTGGGGTTTTTTGTCTTTAGCTTCAGCAGTTCTACTATGATGTACCTAGATACGAATTTCTTTGTATTTACCCTACATGGGTCTTATAAGGAAACCCTGGTGGTGCAGCGGTTAAGTGTTATGGCTGCTAAGCAAAACGTCAGCAGTTCGAATCCACCAGGCGCTCCTTGGAAACTCTACGGAGCAGTTCTACTCTGTCCTGTAGGGTCGCTTTAAGTCAGAATCGACTCGACGGCAGTGGGTTTTTTGTTTTTTTTTTGGTTTGGGTTTTGTAAGTCTTCTAGGATCTGTGACTTGATATCATTAATCATTTGAAGAAAATTCTCAGCCATAATCTCAGTTTTTTGCCTCATTCTTTTTCTTCCTTCTTAATCTTATGCTAGATATTCTCATTGTATTCTCTATATCTTATTCCTTTTTATATTTTTTCTTTTGTCTATGCCTTTATTTTCTTCCAACATATCTTCCAGTTCACTAAATCTCTCTTCAGCATTTTTAATCTGCTGTTATATACATGCATTAAGATTTTAACTTCAGCTATAGTTTTCAGTTGACTTTCTAAGTTGATCTTTTTCTTAGTTTCTAGTTTTTTGCCAAATTTCTAAGTCTTGCCTTTATTTCTTTGAACATAATAGAGTTATTTCAGTGTCTTTGTCTGATAGCTCCAATATCTAGTTTTTCTGTGGATCTCATTCTGTTATTTGTTGTTTCTACAGGTTTCACTCTTTTTTTTCTTTTTAAAAAAAATTGTTGATTATATTAGAGAGGCGAGGCCAAGATGGCAGAGTAGTGAGACGCCGCCAGTCATCCCTCTTACAAAAAAGACCCGAAAAAACAAGCGAAGCAAGTATATTTATGACAAGCTAGGAGCCCTGAGCATCAAAGGCAAAGTTAGAAAACGGACTCAGTGGCAGGGGGAGGGAGAGACTATTCAGAAGTGGAGAGGAGTTACTGGACCTGAACAGCCAGGAACCCTCAGGCACCGTTCCCTGGAGCGACTGCAGTGGGCCTGGCAGTAGCATTCCAGAGGCGCTTCGCTCAGGGAAAGACAGCAAGTTGCACAGACTACTCACACCTCCAGAACAAGAGAAGAACGGCACTCTCGGCAAAAGCTAATTACTTGTGTTTATTTTACCACACCCCTAGCCCCCAAGCCGGCTTCAGTGGCTGTCAACTTCCCTGGGCCTGAGATAGGCCCTGGTACCACTCTGAGCCATTTTTCCATCCTTGAAGAAGGTATAAGTTCACAACTGGGGGAAAGATAATCTGCCAGCTCAATTAAGCTGGGGAGCTCAGGACAGAAGTAGCTCTTGTTCAGGCACAAATGGTCCATGGGCTTTGAATACCTTTCACCCCAGCATGGACCTGTGTGGGCCCATTTCAGGAGAATAGGCCCTTGTTGCCAGACTGCAACTGTTTCAGCTGGACAGTGGAAAGATGGGTGTTTGATGTTTGACACCGCTTTGCCTATTAAACAGGGTCTTCACCTACCCACATCAGGGGCCTAAGGACTGGTGGCTCCACCCACAATACCTGGCCACCTGTGACAGGGCTCCAAGGATAAGTAGTACCGCCCAGAACTTACAACCAAAAGCATTGGGTACCCACCCGTGTGCTCTACAGAACAGGGATGCACTTTCCTCACAGACACTCAGAGCACAGCTGTCAGACCCCTGCCTTGATCAGACTCTGACCCCCTACTGCAGCCAGATACTTCTGCCTACACCAATAACCCCTGCCCCTCTAAGACTGTAGGACAGAGTCTGTACCTTACACTTTATGACCAACTACCTGGGCACCTGAGTTGAATCCATACAAGAAAAGTAAATGAACTCCTAGGCTCATATACCTGGTAACAGTGCTAGCCATCTGGTGATAGTACATTAGAGCTTCAAAGGTGAAAATAATCAACCTAGCGCACTCAAGCAGCTTATTTGGGAATACCAAAACTAAACGAAGGAAGAAGCTAGGATACAAAAAGCAAGCATAAAATAAACTAATACAATAACTTATAGATTGCTCAGAGACAACAGTCAATATCAGATCACATAAAGAGGCAGACACGGGGGCAGGACCAAGATGGCTGACTAGGTAGAAGCTTCCGCTTATCCTTCTTGAAACAAAGACTTGAAAAAACAAGTGAACTGATTACATAAAGGACAATCTACAAACCCTGACCATCAAACACAGAACTAAGGAGTTGACCTGAGTGACGGGGGAGCGAAAGCCACGCTGCAGCAGGGACCGCTTCCAGAGCCAGTGTCCCACGCCGCAGCCTTGAGCCCTACCGGTTTCCTGGTGTCAGAGTGGTGGGGCTGATTGTGGTTTACTGAGACAGGGAAGAACAGATATAGGCCTAACCCTCAGGACCAACCTCAGAGGGGACCCAGGCAGCACACGCAGGCTCCACACAGATGCGGCTGACAGGGAAACGAAAAACTATAGGGAAGCAGCGACTGGTTTTGGAGCCTGGAGTGCAGCGTCCCAGAAAGGAAACCTTGGTGCTGGGCTTTGGACTAAGTGTGGGGGAGCCGATTGTGGCTTCCTGAGACGGTGTGAGCATGGATGCAGCCCTAACCCTCTGGGACAGTCTCAGCAGGGATCCAGCCAGCACACACGAGCAACACAATGCTCTGGAATCTCAGAAAAAACAGTTCTCACCAAACAACATAAGTAACTTTGTATATTTTGCCAGGCTACTCTCTTCTATATATCTGATTCCACCCCTCATTGCCCCACCCAGCTTCATTAACATTGGAATCCTCTGTGCCAGAGAGTGAAGTGCACTGCTGAATTTTTTTTTTTCTTTCTTTTCTAACCCATTCTCCTGGCCTGAGAAAAGCAGCATTTAACCATCAAAGAAAAAATCCTTCCCTGACTTCCCTAAACTGAAATAACAGTACAGAATCAGCTCCATCCAGGCATTAACAGACCCATAGTCTTTGGCTTTCACCCTACAGGTAACTAGGTGGCTATTACAATGCAAAGGCAATTCTGATAGAGATCTGACCATAATTGTTTTAGCTCAGCAGTGGAAAGGCAAGTTTTGGAGGTCAGATACCTCTCTACCTATTAAACAGAGCCCTCGCTGATCCGCACCAGCGAACTGAGGGCTGAGACTCCACCCACATCACCTAGCCACCTGCTAGAGGGGTCTGAGAATAGTGACGCCTACCCAAGCATTGGGTGCCTAAGATACAGCTGCAAAGCCCACCCACCAGAGTGCTCTAGAGAATAGAGCCACACCTACCTCACTGACACTTGAAGGAAGGCTGTCAGCATCCTGCCCTCCTCGAAATGTGACCCCATGCCACTAATAGAAACTGGTGCATACAACCATCACCACTACTCCTCTAAGATAATAGGTGAGAGCCTACACCACACACTAGGTGACCAGCTATCAGAACACCTGAGCTGATTCTATTCAAGAATAGTGAATGGACTCATACACTTATATACCTGGTAACAGCTCAGGGAAGCTGGTAACAGGACGTAAGTGATTCAAAAGCTACATCAATCACGATACCACAATCTAGTAGCCCATCTGGGTGTATTGTAACAAAACAAAATAAGAAGATAAGACTCAGTGAGCAAATATAAAAGAAAATATTACAATATCTTATAGATGGCTCAGAGACAGCAGTCGACATCAAATCACATGAAGAAGCAGACCATGATTCCTTCTACAAACCCCCAAATCAAAGAATCAAAATCATTCCCAGATGTAGATACATTCCTAGAATTGCCAAATGTAGAATATAAAAAAATTTTATACAGAATCCTTCAAGACATCAGGAATGACCTCACAAATGAAATAAGGCAATCTACAGAAAACACCAAGGAATACGCGGATAAAGCAGTTGAAGATATCCAAAAGATTATTCAACAACATAGTGAAAAAATTAATAAGCTGTAAGAATCCATAGAGAGACAGCATTCAGAAATCCAAAAGATTAACAATAAAGTCACAGATTCAGACAACTCAATAGGAAGTCACAGGAGCAGAATCGAGGAACTGGAATGCAGAGTGGGGGAGCTGGAGGATAAGGCAATGGACACAAATATAGCTGAAGAAAAATCAAATAGAATTTAAAACTATGAAGAAACCCTAAGAATCACGGGGGACTCTATCAAGAATAATTTGCGTGTGATTCGAGTTCCAGAACAGGGAGGGATAACAGAAAATACAGAGAGAACAGTGGAAGATCTGATGGCAGAAAAATTCCCTGGCATTGTGAAAGATGAAAAGATATCTACCCAAGATGCTCATCGAACCTCATACAAAATAGATCCCAAAAGAAAATCACCAAGACATATCATCAAACCTGCCAAAACCAAAGATAAAGAGAAATTTCAAAAGCACCCAAGGATAAACGAAAAGTTACCTACAAAGGAGAATCAATAAGTTTGCACTACTCAGCAGAAACCATGCAGGCAAGAAGACAATGGGATAACATATATAGAGCACTGAAAGAGGAAAAACTGTCAGCGAACAATCATATATCCAGCAAAATTCTAAAACATGAAGGTGAAATTAAGATATTTACAGATAAACGCAAGCTTAGAGAATTTGCAAAAACCAAACCAAAACTGCAAGAATTACTGAAGGAAATTCTTTGGTCAGAAAATCAATAATATCAGATACCAACACAACACAAGGTCACAGAATAAAACATCCTGATATCAACCCAGATAGGGAAATCACAAAAACAAAATAAGATTAATTAAAAAATTGCTCAAAACAGGGAATCATTGATGTGATTATATAAAAGATTACGATAGTGAAAAAAGAGGGACTAAATACAGGAGGCTTAGAAATTACATATGGAGAGGAAACCAAGGCGATACAGGGCGAAACAACTTAGGTTTTTACTTAGTCAAACCAGGGTAAATATTAAGGTAACCACAACAAGGTCTAACAATTCCATACTTCAAAATAAAAACCAAGATAAACATAACGACTCACCAAAATAAATTCAACTACTATAAAAAGGAGGAACACACATTCTACAAAGAAAAACTCAGCACAAAAAAGTAAATGGAAAATGAAATTGTCAAAAACAGGCATCAAAATGACAGCACTAAACTCATACTTGTCTATAATTACACTTAATGTAAATGGACTAAATTCACCAATAAAGAGACAGAAACTTGCAGACTGGATAAAAAAACACGATCAGCCTGTATGCTTCCTAAAAGAGACAGGCTTTAGAGTTAAGAGACACAAATAAACCAAAACTGAAAGGATGGATAAAAATATATCAAGCAAACAACAATCAAAAAAGAGCAGGAGAGGCAATATTAATTTCCAACAAAATAGAGTTTCAAATTAAATCCACCACAAAGGATAAAGAAGGACACTACATAAAGATTAAAGGGACAATTTACCAGGTACATATAACCGTATTAAATATTTATGCACCCAACGATAGGGCCGCAACATTCATAAAACAAATGTTAACAGAATTAAAAAGTGAGATAGACACCTCCACAATTATAGCAGGAGACTTCAACACAACACTCTCGGTGAAGGATAGGAAATGCAGTAAGAAGCTCAATAGAGACACGGAAGATCTAAGTGCTACAATTAAACAACTTCACTTCATAGACTTATACAGAACACTCCACACAACAGCTGCAAACTATAATTTCTTTTCTAGTGCACATGAAACATTCTCTAGAATAGATCACATATTAGGTCATAAAACAAGCCTTTGCAGAACCCAAAACATTGAAATATTACAAAACATCTTCTCTGAATGAAAGACCATAAAAGTAAAAATCAATAACAGAAAAACCAGGGAAAAGAAATCAAATGCTTGGAAACTGCACAATACCCTGCTCAAAAAAGACTGGGTTATGGAAGACCTTAAGGAGGGAATAAAGAAATTCACAGAATTCAACAAGACTGAAAACACTTCCTATGAAAACCTTTGGGACACGGTGAAAGCAGTGCTCAGAGGTCAATTTATATCAATAAAGGCACACATATTAAAGAAGAGCCAAAATGAAAGAACTCTCCCTACAACTTGAACAAACAGAAAGAGAGCAACAAAAGGAACTGTCAGGCACCAAAAGAAAGCAAAAAATAAAAACTACAGCAAAATTAAATGAATTAGAGAATAGAAAAACAATTGAAAGAGTTAACAAGGCCAAAAACTGCTTCTTTGAAAAAATTAACAAAATTGATAAACCATTGGCCAGACTGACTACAGAAATACAGGAAAAGAAACCAATAATCCGAATAAGAAATGGGATGGGCCATATCACAACAGATCCAACTGAAATTAAAACAATCATATCAGATTACTACAAAAAATTGTATTCTAACAAATTTGAAAACCTAGAAAAAATGGATGAATTCCTAGAAACACACTACCTACCTAAACTAACACAAACTGAAGTACAACAACTAAATAGACCCATAACAAAAAAAGAGATTGAAAAGGTAATCAAAACACTCCCAACAAAAAAAAGCCCTGGCCCTGATGGCTTCTCTGCAAAGTTCTACCAAACTTTCAGGGAAGACTTACCACTACTACTGAAGGTATTTCAAAGCATAGAAAAGGACAGAATATGACCTAACTCCTTCTATGAAGCCAGCATAACCCTGATACCAAAACCAGCTAAAGACAACACAAAAAAAGAAAATTACAGACCTATATCCCTCATGAACATAGATGCAAAAATCCTCAACAAAATTCGAGCCAGTAGAATTCAACAACATATCAAAAAAATAATCCACCATAACCAAGTAGGATTTATACCAGGTATACAAGGTTGGTTCAATATTAGAAAAACAATTAATGTAATCCACCACATAAAAAAAGGACAAGAACCACATAATTTTATCAATTGATACAGAAAAGGCATTTGACAAAGTCCAACACCCACTCATGATAAAAACTCTCAGCAAAATAGGAATAGAAGGAAAATTCCTCAACATAATAAAGGGTATTGATACAAAGCCAATACCCAGCATCATCCTAAATGGAGAGAGCCTGAAAGCATTTCCCTTGAGAACGGGAAACAGACAAGGATCCCCTTTATCACTGCTCTTATTCAGCATTGTGCTAGAGGTCCTAGCCAGAGCAACTGGGCTAGACAAAGAAATAAAGGGCATCCAGATTGGTAAGGAAGAAATAAAATTATCTCTATTTCCAAAGACATTATCTTATACACAGAAAACCCTGAGGAATCCTCAAGAAAACTAATAGAAGGGTTCAGCAAAGTTTCAGATTACAATACAAACACACAAAATCAGTTGGATTCCTCTATATCAACAAAAAGAACATTGAAGAGGAAATCATCAAATGAATACCATTCACAGCAGCCCCCAAGAAGATAAAATACTTAGGAATAAACCTTACCAAAAATGTAAAAGAGCTATACCAAGAAAACTACAAGGTACTACTGCAAAAAAAACAAAAGGGACCTACGTAATTGGAAAAACATATCTTGCTCGTGGATAGGAAGACAACATTGTAAAATTGTCCATTCTATCAAAAGCCATCTATAGATACAATGCACTTCCGATCCAAATTCCAATGACACTTTTTAAACAGATGGAGAAACAAATCACCAACTTCATATGGAAGGGAAAGAAGTCGCGGAGAAGTAAAGCATTACTAAAAAAGAACAAAGTGGGAGGACTCACTCTGCCTGATATTAGAACAAATTATACTGTCACAGTAGTCAAAACAGCCTGGTACTGGTACAGCAACAGACACATAGACCAATGGAACAATATTGAGAATCCAGATATAAATCCATCCACATATGAGCAGCTGATATTTGCCAAAGGCCCAGTGTCAGTTAATTGGGGAGAAGATAGTCTTTTTAACAAAAGGTGCTGGCGTAACTGTATAGCCACCTCCAAAGAATGAAACAGGACCCCTACCACACACCATGCACAAAAACTAACTCCAAATGGATCAAAGACCTAAACATAAAATCTAAAACGATAAAGATCATGGAAGAAAAAATAGGGACATTAGGAGACCTAATACATGGCATAAACAGAATACAAAACATTACCAAAAATGATGAAGAGAAACCAGATAACTGGGAGCTCCTAAAAATCAAACACCTATGCTCATCTAAAGACTTCACCAAAAGAGTAAAAAGACCACCTACAGACTGGGAAAAAGTTTTCAGCTAAGACATCTCTACCCGGTGCCTGATCTCTAAAACCTACATGACTCTGCTAAAATTCAACCACAAAAAGACAAACACCCCAATTAAAAAATGGGCAAAGGATATGAACAGACACTTCACTAAAGAAGACATTCAGGCAGCTAACAGATACATAAGGAAATGCTCTCGATCATTAGCCATTAGAGAAATGCAAATCAAAACTACAATGAGATTCCATCTCACTCCAACAAGGCTGGCATTAATCCAAAACACACAAAATAATAAATGTTGGAGAGGCTGTGGAGAGACTGGAACACTTATACTCTGCTGGTGGGAATGTAAAATGGTATACAACCACGTTGGAAATCAATTTGGTGCTTCCTTAAAAAGCTAGAAATAGAACTACCATACAACCCAGCAATCCCACTCCTCGGAATATATCCTAGAGAAATAAGAGCCTTTACACAAATAGATATATGCACATCTATGTTTACTGCAGCACTGTTTACAACAGCAAAAAGATGGAACCAACCAAGGTGCCCATCAATGGATGAATGGATAAATAAATTATGGTATATTCACACAATGGAACACTGCACATCAACAAAGAACAGTGACGAATCTGTGAAACACTTCATAACATGGAGAAACCTGGAAGGCATTATGCTGAGTGAAATTAGTAGCAAAAGGTCAAATATTGTATAAGACCACTATTATAAGATCTTGAGAAATAGTTTAAACTGAGAAGAACATATTCCTTTGTTGTTATGAGCGGAGAAGGGAGGGAGGGTAGGAGAGGGGTATTTACTAAAGAGATAGACAAGAACTACTTTCGGTGAATGGAAGAACAACACTCAACACAGTGGAGGTCAGCACAACTGGACTAAACCAAAGCAAAGAAGTTTCCTGAATAAACTGAATGCTTTGAAGGTCAGCAAAGCAGGTGCAGGGGTTTGGGGACCATGGTTTTAGGGGACATCTAAGTCAACTGGCATAATAAAATCTATTAAGAAAACATTCTGCATCCCACTTTGAAGAGTGGCATCTGGGATCTTAAATGCTAGCAAGCAGCCATCTCAGATGCATCAATGATTCTCAACCCACCTGGATCAAGGGAGAATGCAGAACACCAAGAACATAAGATAATAACGAGCCCAAGAGACAGAAAGGACTACATGAACTAGAGACTACATCATCCTGAGATCAGAAGAACTAGACAGTGCCGGGCCACAACCAATGACTGCCCTGACGGGGAACATAACAGAGATCCCTTGAGGGAGCAGAACAGTGGGATGCAGACCCCAAATTCTCATAAAAAGACCAGACTTAATGGTCTGACTGAGACTGGAAGGACCCCAGTGATCATGGCCCCCACACCTTCCGTTTACCCAGTACGGGAACCATCCCCAAAGCCAGTTCATCAGACATGGGTTGGACTAGACAATGGGTTGGAGAGGGATGCTGGTGAGGCGTGAGCTACTTGGTTTGGGTGGACACTTGAGACTATGTTGGCATCTCCTGCCTGGAAGGGAGGTGGGTGGGTAGAGGGGCTTAGAAACTGGCAAAATGGTCACGGAAAGAAAGAGTGGAAGGAGGGAGTGGGCTGTCCCATTGGGGGGAAAGTAATTGGGAATATGTAACAAGTTGTGTATAAGTTTTTATGTGAGAGACTGGCTTGATTTGTAAACTTTCACTTAAAACACAATAAAAATTATTAAAATAAAAAAAAAAGAAGGTGACCCATGATTGCTTCAACAAGCTCTCAGAACTAAGACTCAAGGAATCTTCTCGATGAAGGTGCAATTCTGGAATTACCGGATACAGAATACAAAAGATTAATATACAGAACTCTCAAAGATATCAGGAAGGAAATGAGGCAAAATACAGAACAAGCCAAGGAACACAAAGATAAAGCAGCTGAAGAAATTAAAAAGGTTACTCAAGCACATAATTAAAAATTTAATAAGCTGCAAGAAACCATAGAGACTGCAATCAGAAATTCAGAAGATTAACAATAAAATTACAGAGTTAGAAAACTCGATAGAAAGTAAGAAGAGCACAATTGAAGAACTGGAAGGCAGAATTACTGAGATAGAAGATAAAACTCTTGGGACCAATATATTTGAAAAGAAACCAGATAAAAGAATTTTAAATGAAGAAATCCAAAGAATCATGTGGGACTTTATCAAGAGAAATAACTATGAGTGATTGCAGTACCAGAACAGGGAGGCTTAACAGAAAATACACAGGGAACTGTTGAAGATTTGTTGGCAGAAAACTTCCCTGATATCATGAAAGATGCTCATCAAATTCCACATAAGGTGATCTCAAAAGAAAGTGACCGAGACATATAATAATCAAACTTGCCAAAATCAAACATAAAGAGAATTTTAAGAGAGGCTAGGGATAAAGGAAGTCACCAAAAAAGGAGAGTAAATAATAATAAACTTGGACTACTCAGCAGAAATCATGGAGGCAAGAAGGCAATGGGATGACTTACACAAAATATTGAAGGAAAAAAATTGCCAACCAGGAATCAAACCATAACCCTGGCCCTCTGGCCTTAGCCCTCTAACTCTAGCCCCTAAGCCCTAAGTCCCAAAGCCCCTAAGACCCTAAGCCCTTAGGTCCTAACTCCCAAGGCCCTAAACTCTAACCCTAACCCAAACTCTAACCCCTATACCCTAAACCCTAAACCCTAACACCTAACTCCTAACCACCCTAACCTTAACGACCCTAACCCTAACCCTAACACTCGAACCCTAACCCTCTAACTCTAACCCTCTAACCCTAGCCCTCTATTCCTAGCCCTAAACCTAACCCCAACCCCCAAACCCAACGCCAAACCCTAAACCTCAAATCCCTAGCCCTAAACCTAAGAATGAGTCTAAGCCTAACCCTAAACTGTAAACCCTAACACTTAAAACCCTAACACACAAAACCCTAACACCCTTAGCCCTAACACATTCAACCCTAACACCCTAAATGCCAAAACCCTAAACACTAACACCCTTAACCCCAACCCCTAAACCCTAAACTTAAACGCTAAACCATCTAACCCTCTAACCCTAATACCCTAACACTAAACCCTAAACCCTAACCCCAGCCCCCAGCCCTAACCCTCACTTTAAGCCTTAAACCCTAAACCTTAAGTCCTAAACCCTAGGCTCTAAGCCCTAAGCCCTAAACCCTAAGTCCTAAAACCCTAAACTCTAAGCCTTAAGCCCTAAACATAACCCTCTAACCCTAAACCCTAAAACCTTACCCCAGACCCATCCCACACCCCTAAACCTGAACCCCTAAACCCTAGCCCTAACCCCTAACCCTAAACCTCTAAACCATACCCCTAATCTTCTAACCCTAAACCTCCAACCCTAACCCTCTAACCCTAACTCTCTAACCCTAACCACAACACCAACCCCAACCTCTGAACTCTGAAACCCTAACCCCCTAACCCTAAGCCTCTGAACCCTAAGCCTAAACCCTCTAACCCTAAACCCTAACCTTCAACCCCTCACACCCTCACCTTCTCACTCCCTCACTCTATAATCTTCTCAACCTCTAACCCCTTCACCCTCTAACCCCTCTCTCTCTAACTCCCTCAATCTCTAACCCCCAAACCTCTAACACCCACCCTCTTACCCCAAACCATATATCCCAAACAAACCCAACACCAACTCCAACCCTAAACCTAAATCCTGACCCCTAAAACCTAACCCAAACCCTAATGACTAAACCCCAAAACCATAAACCCCCAAAACTGTAAACCCCAAACTGCAACCCCTAACACCTAACCTGTAAATCCAAACTCTAACCTCAAACCCTAAACCTAAGCCTAACACCTAACCCCAACAGAAAAACCCTAACCCAAACCCTAACAACCCTAACCCTAACAACCCTAACCCTAACATCCCTAACCCCAAAACCCTAACCCCAACCCCTAACCCCAAACCCTAACAACCAGAACTCTAACAACCCTAACCCTAACATCCCGAACCTCAAACCCTAACCCTTTTTGTTAGCAGCCGTAGCACTTAACCACTAGCCACCAGGGTTTCCATGAGCAGTCACAGGAATAGACATATGCACACCCGTGTTCACTGCGACATTATTCACAGTAGCAAAAAGATGGAAACAACCTCAGTGCTCGTCCACAGAGGAATGGATAAACAAACTACGGTACATACACACAGTGGAACACTACACGACAATGAAGACCAATGATGAATCTCCGAAACATCTCACACCATGGATGAATCTGGAGCGCATCATGCTGACTAAGTCAATCACAAAACGACATATACACTAAGAGACCACTATCATAAAAACTCATGAAAACATTTACACACAGAAACAATCCTTGATGTTCACCAGGCAGACGGAGAGTGGGTAGAGAAAAGCTAACTAAACAATAACCAAAAAAAACAAACCCACCGCCGTCGAGTCGACTCCAGCTCATAGAGACCCTATAGGACAGATTAGAACTGCCCCATAGAGTTTCCAAGGAGCGCTTGGTGGATTCGAACTGCAGACCTTTGGTTAGCACTGGTGGGTCTTAACCACTATGCCATCAGGGTTTCCAACCAAACGACAGATATGTGGTAACTCTGGTGAAGGAAGAGACGGTACACAAGACTGGGAATCAACCTCAGCCTCACTCTAACCCTAACCATAACCCTAAACCACTTGTGCCCTAGCCTAGTAACCCCAGCCCTAACCCCAGCCCCCAGCCACCTAAAACCTATACCCCTAAACCTAACTCCCAAACCTCTAACCCCCCAACCTGAACCCCTAACACCAAACCCTAACCCCTAATCCTCTAACCCTTCTGCATCTCTGGGCCTCTCGACTCTCCGTCTATTTTCTCCCTCCAAATCCTACTAACACTCAGTGGAATTTTGAAGTTTCAGCTGTGCTTTGCTTCTTGTTGTCTCCACCGGTCCCATCAAGGCACTGCATCATTTATTTGCTCTGCTTCACTATTGAGTTCCAAAACCATGGCTTAGAATCACCTGACACTGAACCTCAGCGATTCAGCGCAAGGCCGCGAGAGGGCGTGCGCACCGCCGGTTCTGTTCTGCCCACCAGACCCTCCGAGCATGGGAACCTCCTGGACCTAAGACGGGACGAACTGGGTACCCCTCCAGTGGCGACAGCAGAAGCTTTTCTTCCCGAGGGACCCAACGCCCCAGGGCGCTCTCTCAATACTCCCATTAATGCTATGATTATCCTAACCCACTCCTTCTGCGAGACCTAGTGGGTCCTCGACCAGGCCCAGCCTTCAGGACCCGCACCCCCCTGCTGTGGTCATGTACAGGAACCTGCAGGGCCGCGCCCTCCCCGCCCAAGCTCTGCCCCTCCACACCCTGATGCCCTGCAGGCCTCTACTAGGTCCCCGCCCAGGGGAGAGTTGTCGCCCCGCACGGGGGGGGGGGGCACGAGGAAACATTCGGAAACCACCCCCCAGGCACGAAGCCGACTGCCCGTATTGAGACCGTGTGAGCAGGGCTGCCCCGCCGACTGGAGCCTGCAGGGCATCACTCACGTTTGTCAGCTTCTCACTGCCCTCTGGGCTCAGGGTCCCAGAACAGCCAATCCCCTCCCCGGGGCGGGGGGGCGGTCCGTCCGCAGGGGCTGGAAGATCGGGTTGGTGCCCATGGCCGGAGCACTTAAAACCCTTAGAAACCCTCATAAACCGTCAGCTCCAGACCTTCAAATGTCAGCCCGAGAGACACCTAATCTCCAACCTAAAAAAAAAACCACACCTGTTGCCATCGAGTCAATTCTGACTCATAGCGACCCTATACGACAGAGTAGAACTGCCCCACAGAGTTTCCAAGGAGCGCCTGGTGGATTCAAACTGCCGACCTTTTGGCTAGCAGCCTTAGCATGTAACCACTACGCCACCAGGGTAACCCACTGAACCCACTGCCACCAGGGTAGAGGCTCCAAATCCCACCAGTTTGAGGAACCCTCAAATCCCCTCAGCACCAGAGACCGCGTCCACAGCTACCGCTACACAGCGCCGCACAAACGTTTAAGTTAACAAACAATATGGGCGCTCAGGACCCCTTCCTGCTACCCCCACCCCCGCCACCCAGAGGGGGAGCGGGACCCGGCATCCACACTGTTAACAGACACTGAATCGCTGCTGCTTCCACAAGGAGTAGGATCCCCGCGCTGCTCCACAGATTCCCAGGACCCCTTCCTTTGCAGATGGGGCCGGGGCCGCGCCGACGCCCCAGCCCCGAGAGTAGACCAGCCGGGCGTGGGTGCGGGCGCGGGGTGCCTCAGCCTCCCAGGCACAGCGCCCAAAACAGTAAGGGGCAGCGGGGCCTTGGGCGGGGGATCCCTCTCTCCCCGCCCCTGGCACCCTACGGAGTCTGGTGGGGGTGGGACGACGAACGGGGGCGAGTGCCCCGTCCTCAGTCTGGAGTCTCACCCCCCCCGGGCGAACTCTGGGCCTTGGTTTCCCCCCCTGGCAGAGGGAGCAGGTGGGGGGCGGGGGGGCAGGCGCCCATCACCCAGCTTGGCCCGCAAACCCGCCCCGGGCAGAGGAGGGACCTGGGCGCAGCCCTGGACACGGCCTTTCTCCCCAGGCCCTTCAAGCCCCCAGGCCCGAGGGCACTCCGCAGCTGGATCCCGCGGCTGGACCCCGCCCCCGCAAATCCATGGGGATGCAAATTTCGGAGACCAGCTGCGTCTCCCGGGCCAGAGGCTCCCTCTCGCAGCCCTTAGAGTGGCTGCGTCCGCCCGCCCCCGCGCCGCGTCCGCCCCAGGGGATCACTCGGGACGGGGTACGCCGGAGGGGGCGATGCCAGCTGCTAACCCAACGTCCGGACTCTCCAACCTCTGGAGCCCACGGGGTGCTGGGACTGGGAACCGCCCTCCTGGCGCCTTCCCTCCACACCTTCGAGGGGCCGGGCTTCTTCAGTCTGGGAGCGGGTCCCTCCACCCACCTGCCGGAGTTTCCTACCTTTCAGAAACCACGGCACAGAAAGCAGCACGAACACCGTCCGCTCTAAGGCGCGCCATTCCGCCCGGGCCCCTCACCACCCGTCCCGGCGCTTCCGGGAGTAACTGGCTGGACGGTGAGGAACATGGCTGCCGGCCCCGCCCAGCGGCCCGGGTGTGGGGCGGGCGTGGGGGGGTTGGGCCTCCAGAGGGGAGGGTGGGGTCTAGAAGCAAGGACAATGCCAAGGTGTGTGGGGTGAGGAGACGGGAGAGGTCAGGAGAGGGCCCTCTTGCGTGCAAAGTTAAGTATTGGAGGTGCAACGGTTAAGTGCTTGGCTAACTGAAAGGTGGGCCGTTGGAACCCCCAGCTCAGGGGTTGAAAAGATCTGAAGATGGGCTCCCGTAAAGATTCTAACCAAACAAAATCCGAACCAGTTGCTATTGAATCAATTCCGACTCATAGTGACCCTATAGGGCAGAGTAGAACTGCCCCATAGGGTTTCTAAGACTATAAGTCTTTACAGAAGCAGACTGCCATGTCTTTCTGCAAATAACTAACTGGTGGATTCGAACTGCCCACCCTTTGGTTAGCAGCCGAGCTCTTAACCACGGTGCCACCAGGGCTGCGCCATAAAGACTGCAACCTAGGAAACCTTGTGAGGCAGTTCTAAGTTGTCATACAGGGTTGATATGAGTCAGAATCTCCTGATGGCACACAACCATGATTGTACTAAGAAAAATTCCTCCAAGCATCTGCCTACATGACCCCTGAAGCACATATGCATGCACGCTATCAAAGCAGTGCGGCCAAAGACAGGAAATTGGGATAGAGACATTATAGAGTGGACAGTGAAAAGTGATTTCTGAGGGGCGTGCAGCTCAAGCGGAGGAGGTAGCATACAACTAAATGCCCTTCTCCTTCTATTGTTCAATGGTCTTCAGAAAGAATGTGTCCCAGGAATTAACTGTAGCCCAGGAGAACTTGAAGACAGCAAATACAGAGGACCAGTCAGGATGCTTCTGCAGTGGTCAGGGTGAGCAGTGATGGTGGTAGTGCAGCTGGGAACAGTGGGCAGGCTTGAGGTGTACTTTGGAGCTTGAGCTGCCAAGAATTGCTGGTCAATCAGACGTATGGGATGAGGGGAATGGAGAATCAAAGGAGACTTCTAGCATTCAGGCTACCATGAGCCCATGGTCACCAGAGCCATTCTCTACCATGTGGAAAACCATGGAGGAACAAGCTTGAGAAAATGACCAAAAGATTTTTTTCTGTACATGTTAGATTTGGATGTCTGAGGTCATCCAAGTGTGGAGAACAGTTCCCAGCTGTGGATACCACTCTGAGGTAGAGTAGTTTTCTGGGTTCTAAGAATTTGAAGATCATCAGCCTATAGCTGATTTGAAAGCCACTGGTGGTGCAGTGGTTATGCATTTGGCTGCTACCAAAAGGTCTGCAGTTTGAATCTACCAGTCGCTCCTTGGAAACCCTGTGGGGAAGCTCTACTCTGTCCTATAGGGTCCCTATGAGTGAGAATCCACTCAATAGCGACTTTTGTTTTGTTTTGTTTTAATACTAAGCTCAGAAAAGTTGTGTGTCAGGGTTGTATTTTTTCACAATACTTATTCAAGCAGTTCGAATCTACCAGCCACTCCTTGGAAATCCTATGGGTCAATTCTACTCTGTCGTTTAGGGTCGCTATGAGATAGAACTGACCCAACAGCAATGGACTTAGAACTTGGACTTAGAGGAGCCCTTTCTTTGTCAAAGCTGAAAGTTTTACTTCATACTTTTTAAAAACTGCCATGTTTCATGCTACGTGGCTACACTTACAGGAGCATTTTTGGTGCTAACTTGACTTGTTCTTGGTGAAGGGCTCTGTATTCATTTTCTAGGGCTGCCATAGTAAATTACCAAAAACTCAGTGTCTTTAAAAAAACATATAATCCATACAGTCCAAGAAGCTGGATCATATGAAGTAGAAGGGGCACGAGGATTGGAGGAAGACTCATTAACAGCCTAGACATGCAGATGACACAACCTTGCTTACTGAAAGTGAAGAGGACTTGAAGCACTTACTGATGAGGATCAAAGACTTCAGCCTTCAGTATGGATTACACTTCAACATAAAGAAAACAAAAATCCTCACAACTGGAACAATAAAAAAATCACAAGAAAGAGAGAAAATACTGAAGTCACCAAGGATTTCATTTTACTTGGATCCACAATCAACACCCATGGAAGCAGACTTTGAGAAATCAAATGACATATTTTATTGGGCAAATCTGCTACAAAAGACCTCAAAGTGTTAAAAATCGAAGATGTCACTTTGAGGACTAAGGTGTGCCTGAACCAAGCCATGATATTTTCAGTCGCCTCATGTGCAGCTAAAGCTGGACAATGAATAAAGGAGACAAAAGAACTGAAACTTGAATTATGTTGTTGGTGAAGAATAATGAATATACCAAGGACTGCTAGAAGAATGAACACACCTGTCTTGGAAGAAGTACAGCCAGAATGCTCCTTAGAAAGGTGGGTGGCAAGACTTGGTCTCACGTCCTCTGGACATATTATCAGGAGGAATCAGTCCCTGGAAAAAGACATCGTGCTTGGTAAAGTAGAGGGTCAGTGAAAAAGACAAAGATCCTCAATGAGACAGATTGAGACGGTGGCTGCACCAGTGGGCTCAGACATAGCAATGAGAAAGGCCCAGGGCTGGGCACTGTTCCGTTCTGTTGTACACAGGGTCGCTATGAGTTGGAACTGACCCAACAGCACCTAACAACAACATCATAAACTCACTAGATCTCCTGGGGATAGAATGTCACATTCACTGTAGAATAGATAGAGTTTCTTTGTTTGTTTGTTTACCATATTTACTAATACTATGATTTACATTTGATAACTTCCACAATCAGTTGGATCGCTTTTCTTTGGAATGGACACAAACATGCATCTCTTGCAGTCTGTTGGCCAGGTACCTAGCTTACAAATTTCTTTGCATAGTGGAGTCGGCATGTACAGGGCTGCATCTGTTTGTTGAAACAACTCAGTGAGTATTCTGTCAGCTCCTGGAGCCTTGTTTTTCGCCAGTGTCTTCAGTGTAGCTTGGACTTCTTGCTTCACTACTACCAGTTCTTCATCATGTGCCACCTCATGAAATGACTGAAAGTTGACCATTTCTTTTGGTACTGTGACTCTGTGTATTCTTTGCATCTTTTGTGTGTGTGCTTTAAGTGAAACTTTACAAATCAAGTCAATCTCTCATACAAAAATTTGTATACAGCTTGCTATGTGCTCCTAGTTCCTCTCCCACTAATGAGACAGCACACTCCTTCTCTCAGCCCTGTATTCCCCGTGTCCATTCAGCCACTTTCTGTCCCTCTCTTCCTTCTCATCTCCCCTCCAAACGGGAGCTGCCCACATAGTCTTATGTGTCCACTTGAGACCAGAAGGTCACTCCTCACCACTATCATTTTCTATCCTATAATCCAGTCCAATCCCTGTCTGAAGAGTTGGCTTTGGGAATGGTTCCAGTCTTGGGCCAACAGAAGGTCTGGGGACCGTGACCTCCAGGGTTCCTCTAGTCTCAGTCAGATCATTAAGTCTGATTTTTTTATGAGACTTTGAGGTCTGCATCTCACTGTTCTCGTGCTCCGTCAGGGATGCTCTGTTTCGTTCCCTGTCGGGGCAGTCTTCGGTTGTAGACGGGCACCATCTAGTTCTTCCGGTCTCAGGCTGATGTAGTCTTGGATTTACGTGGCCATTTCTGTCTTTTGGACTCATAATTACCTTGTATCTTTGGTGTTCTTCATTCTCCTTTGCTCCAGGTAGGTTGAGACCAATTGATGCATCTTAGATGGCCGCTTGATAGTGTTTTTAAGACTGCAGATGCCACTCACCAAAGTGGGATGCAGAATGTTTTCTTAATAGATTTTATTATGCCAATTGACCTAGATGTCCCCTGAAAACATGGTCCCCCAACTGCTGCCCCTGCTACTCTGGCCTTTGGAGCATTTGGTTTATTCAGGAAACTGCTTTTGGTTTAGTCCAGTTATGCTGACCTCTCCTTTATTGTATGTTGTCTTTCGCTTCACCTAAAATAGTTCTTGTCTACTATCTAATTTGCAAATATCCTTCTCCCTCCCTTTCTCCCCACCCTCATAACCATCAAAGAATATTTTCTTCTCTGTTTAAACTATTTCTTGAGTTCTTATAATAGTGGTCTCATACAATATTCGTCCTTTTGCAACTGACTAATTTCACTTAGCATAATGCCCTCCAGATTCCTCCAAGCTATGAAATATTTCACGGATTCATCATTGTTCTTGATCTGTGTGAAGTATTCCATCGTGTGAATGTACCACAATTTATTTATCCATTCATCTGTTGATGGGCACCTTGGTTACTTCCATCTTTCTGCTATTGTAAACAGTGCTGCAATGAACATGGTTTTGCATATATCTGTTCATATAAAGGCTCTTATTTCTCTAAGATATATTCCAAGGAGTGGGATTGCCATATCCTATGGTAGTTCTATTTCTACCTTTTTAAGGAAGTGCCAGATTGATTTTCAAAGTGGCTGCACCATTTTAAATTCCCACCAGCAGTGAATAAGTGTTCCAGTCTCTCCACAACCTCTCCAACATTTATTATTTTGTGATTTGGGATTAATGGCAGCCTTGTTGGAGTGAGATGGTATCTCATTGTAGTTTTGATTTACATTTCTCTAACGGCTAATGATTATGAGCATTTCCTCATGTATCTGTTACCTGCCTGAATGTCTTCTTCGTTGAAGCACCTGTTCCTATCCTTTGCCCATTTTTAAAATGGATTATTTGTCTTTTTGTTATTGAGTTTTTGCAATATCATGTAGATTTTAGAGATCAGATGCTGATCGGAAATGTTATAGCTAAAAACTGTTTCCCAGTCTGTAGGTAATCAGTTTACTCTTCTGGTGAAGACTTTGGATGAGCATAAGTGTTTGACTTTTAGGAGTTATCTAATTTCTCTTTGGGTACTTGTACATTGTTAGTAATGTTTTTGTTACAATCCCACCCTAATCCTCTTTAACATAAAATTACAATCACAAAATGGAGGACAGCTACAGAACACTGGGAATCAGGGCCTAACCAACTTGGTACACACATTTTGGGGGGGACATAATACAATCCATGACATCCACCTTTTAGTATATTTTGGGGACTGGCTCTTTTAGTCAGAAATAGGTTGAATAAAAGTGCTTACTTACCAGCAGTTTCCCAACAGTGTTGGTGACGGATCCCCAGTTGGATACACACAATCACACTGACGTCATTTGCGGTGCCTCAGCAAGTCCCACTTGCCTTCATAACACTGATCTCTAGAACAAAACACAGCTCTGTAAGCAAGTCAGTTAAAAATAAAGGCATTGGATATTGAACATCACTAAAGACATAAGTGCATATTGGTTCTGTGTTGGTTGCCGGAATCTAATTCTCTTGATTAATTCATATTTTTTGTAGATATTTTTCTTGCTCCATATACCCAGAGCTCTGTGTACATATAATGAACATTCTACACGTAGGTTTCTCACAAATATTACCCAATATCATTCATTTTTTTGACCATTCACTCAATGTTCAAGAATAAATTGAAGTATAGGAAATATTCTTACGGTTATTTAACTCTAAGGATGAAGAAATTGCATAGCGGGTCTTGGCTCCCTTTAGAAATTCTCTACCTGATGCAGTTCCACACAGCAACACGGGCCTTCATCTCAGCACAGGAAGAAAGACAGCTTTGTCTCAATATTTGCCACTGCTCTTCACCTTCTACTAAGGTAAAAACTCTTCAGCCTACCAAGAGCATTGTTCAAGAATTGGCTCCAAATCTCTCCTTGAAAATTACAGTGAAAAATCTTATAAAAATGTTAAGTTTTATTATTAGGCAAACCACTATTTCATCAAATCATCGTCTCTATATAAATTTTTCACCACTATGTTTTTTTTTTATGTGGCTTAAGACAACAATCAGGTGTGTAATAATGTGTATATCATTACATTTCAAATTATAAAGTGATGTTCCAATGGTTTAAAGAGTTGGAGGGACTATTGTGGCTAGGGAATACTGAATCAAAAAATATTTTGACATGAAAGTTTCAACAACAAATATGTTCCATAACTATAGGTGTACTTGTAGGTAAATGTTTAATGTAATAATTCAGATGGTTAAAAAAGACAAAAACAAATAAAAACACATTAAACAGCAGAATAAGTCGATAGATATCTATTGTCATGACAGATACAAACAGAAAACAAAGAATAAAAAATAAGTGCAGCAGAGGTTACCAGCGTTATGTAAAAGAGAGGAGCGTCTTGACACCGAAATAAAATAGCTAGATGCTTCAAAATGTGCATCCAGCAGCTTTTCCCTTTAGCAGGTGTTGCAATTTCTGATTTATTGGAATTAAACTAGTTGTCCATGTCATTCAAGTATTATTTTAATGCAATAAATCATTTTACAAGTCCCATGCTGTAGAAAAAATGCTTAAATCATTACATAAACATAGCTTTGCTCACAACTCTTCCCATTCTGAATGCATTACTTTTCCCTTTACCACTTCCTAAATAGCTGTGAAAATCTTCACAGTGCTGTAAACCCAAGTTCTAGTCCCACCACCATTTTATGTGATACTGATCACTGTGTGTCCCTGTGAAGTCTTTTTTTTTTTTAACATCCTATATATATATATATTTTTTATAGCACTATGGTCACTATTGTCGATTCAACATGTTTACTGCCTTATTGCGCTCTTTACCTGTTGTTGAAGCCTTGTTATTTACTTTTAAATGTCTTTCTTATTTCTCTACCTTAACACTTAAAACAGTGTTTCATTTTATTTGCTGTTGTTTTTTTCTTTTATTATATTCTCGTCCACTCAGAGTTCAGGCATGATTAAAAAGTAATTACATTTTTGTGGAGACAGAATGGGATTTAGAATCAAGTTTCAATTACCTGGGTTTTACTTCCTTCATTGACTAGCTGTATATCGGCAATACTTACTGACTATAAAACTTAATTTCAACATTTGTAAAACAGGTTACAATCTATCTATGCTTTTTTTAGATATATACATTTCTTTTTAATTTCAAAATATAAATTCACCAAAAATGATGTTAACATTTAGATTTTTCTTGTGTTAAAAAAAACTAAACCAAACCTGTTGTCATCAAGTTGATTCCAACTCATACCGACTCTATAGGACAGAGGAGAGCTGCCCCATAAGGGCTTCCAAGGAGTGGCTGGTGGATTTGAACTGTAGGCCTTTTGGTTAGCAGCCAGGTTGGAATCCGCTACATCACCAGGATTCCTTTCTTGTAATAAGTAAGATAAATTGATAAGCTTATATTCCAGCTATGTATTTAGTGCATGAAATATGTCAAAGAGAATTATGTAATGTTTAAAATTTTAAATGTAAATTGATCAAAAATTATAATAAATTCCAAATAAGTAAGATAAAATGATTAGCTCCAGTTCTCAGTAGGGGTTTAAATGCCTTTGAGACCAGTTGGTTCTCCTGTTTTCACCCATTCTCAATGGCACAAACTCAGCATCAGTCTCTGAATAGTGATTATGATACTAACACAGTAGACAGTCAGGAGTGGTTGGGCTACTATTTTCACATGTTTTGCTTGCTAATAGATTTAAATTATCTTTACTGTCTAATATTTCTTATCTTTTACTTTTGGAGAACGAAGTCAATTGTTCATGTCGTATTATGTATGGTACAGCCCAGAGTGTTTGTAGTGTTCAATACTTTAAATTTCTCACCACTTTCATCATTACTTTTTTGTATAGGAAACTCAGGAATCAAATAGGTATTTTATACTGTCCAGCAATGCTTACATTGTAAGTATAAAGTGGGAGCCATTATAACGTTAAGGGAAATATCATTGATACAATGTTGGCTTTTTAATTACGCAGATTTGTATTTGTAATCCCACTCTGCCCTTAATTGGCTGATGACTTTAAGTATGCTTCTTTACTTTCCATAGCCTTGATTTACTCACCCACAAAATGGGATGATGACCCTCATCTGGAAAGAATATACATATATATATACATATATATATATATACACACACATACGTATGAAACTTACTTCTGACAATGGATGAAACAAAGCCAATACTAACAAATATTGCTATTTCTTCTATCTGCCTTCTTTACTCACTCCAAGCTTCTAGACAGTTTGCTCAGATACATTTCCTTCCTTCCCGTCTTCTTTCTTTCTATGCTACCTCTTTTTGTTTCCCTTTCAGTTTCATTGTGAATTCACAAAAACTACGTTGAATTTCAGTGTTTATATGCTATTGGGGGTATGCATCTAAGTAAGCAATTTACCTTCCTGAAATTAAAATATAGATAATTCCTGCACTGCCTGCCTCACATGGCATGCGAAAGTTATTTAAAATACTAAGAAAATATAAATATGTTACTTATTATCTATTGAATCCATACATCAGGCTAGATAATTTAACTGTCATGTTGAAGTGATAAATTTATAAATATAGATATTAATATTTTGTTATTAATGTAAGAAGAGTAAGTTAGAAACCTAATATGAAGAGCAGGTGAGGATTTCAAAAGGATTGGTTCTCAGAAGGGTAGGACTAGAACAGTAATAATCAAACAAAATGTAAAATATGTTCATAGCAGGAACATACAGAAGGTTGCTTCTACAATGGTGTTTAAAATAGAATAATGTATATTTGATTAGACAATCATTTATGGGAATAAAAAGATTAAGAAAATTTATCCTTACCTGCAAAATCTTAGAACCAAAAAACCAAACCAAACCCAGTGCCGTCGAGGTGATTCCTACTCATGGCGACCCTATAGGACAGAGTAGAACTGCCCCATAGAGTTTCCAAGGAGCGCCTGGCAGATTCAAACTGCTGACCCTTTGGTTAGCAGCCGTAGCACTTAACCACTATGTCACCAGAGTTTCCACAAAATCTTAGAAGCAACAACATATTCATCATATTTCATCCAGAACATTCCTGATGTCCTGCAGTCATGCATTTGAACTCATTTGTGCAGAAACATTCATTTTTATAGCTACTTACCTTCCTGGTGGTTACATCATTGGCTCCTAAAGACCAGAAAAAGAACCAAATGCAATCTGGCTGTCTTGACTGGGTCCCAAAGAAGACTCTTAAAGTTAAACAATTGAACAGAAATATCTTAAACAAGCAATATCTTCTAGGTGCAACTGCTTGTGTGTGGCACGAGGAAAATAAACACTAATCAAGGTAACTTAATTCTCAGTGAAATGAAATCTCATATGGAAACATGGGAATTTTACTCTTCCTTGATAATTATATCATCTAGAATCATCTCATGTGAGATTTTTATCATAAAGGAAGGGTTCATGGAAAGGAGATGCCTGACTGGAGCCAGCTGTGGATTATTCTTAATTGCCTCTCCACTCTCACATTCCCAAAAGGAAGGAGGATATCAGGGCTTAATATGACTCAAGTAAAGCATGAGAAAATGGAATATGTTTACAAATGTCAACACAACTATTTGTAAAATAATTCGATATTTATTAAATCTTTTTGTGAGAAATGAAGTGGCTCTAATCAGACTTAAATAAATGGGTTGACTAATTTTTTTTTTTGTTAATATTTGAATGTACCATGCAACTAGGTTGATGGAAGTTGTATATAAAAGTTATCCAAATCACTCAGTAGGATGATTTCGAAGAATCTGAAAAAAGTTAGGAAAATAAATTTGAAATACTGTGGCACTATGAGTCAACCAGAATTACAGAGCGTTCAGTAAATTGGAGTAAAAAAGAACTGAAGGTATCATTTTCAAATTGATTGTTGTTGTTAGGTGCCATCAAGTCTGTTCTGACTCATAGCCAACCTATGTATCACAGAACAAAACACTGCCTGGTCCTGTACCATTCTTAAAATCGTTACTATCCTGGAGCCCATTGTCGCACCCACTGTGTCAATCTCTCTCTTTGAGGGTCTTCCTTTTTTTCCGCTGATCCTGTACTTTACCAAGCATGATGTCCTTCTCCAGGAACTGATCTTTCCTGACAACATGTCCAAAGTATGTAAGACACAGTCTCGCCATCCTTGCTTCTAAGGAGCATTCTGGTTGTACTTCTTCCAAGACAGATTTGTTCCTTCTCTTGGCAGTGCATTCAATATTCCTTGCCAACGCCAGGATTCAAAGGTGTCAATTCTTTTTTGGTCTTCCTTATTCATTGTCCAGTTTTCACATGCATATTGGGCGATTGAAAACACAATGCCTTGGGTCAGGCACACCTTAGTCTTCAAGGTGACATATTTGCTTTTCAACACTTTAAAGAAGTCCTTTGCAGCAGATTTGCCCAATGCAATGCGTCTTTTGATTTCTTTCTTTTTTTTTTTTTAATTTTTGTTGTGCTTTAAGCGAAAGTTTACAAATCAAGTCAGTCTCTCACACAAAAACTTATATACACCTTGTTACATACTCCCAATTGCTCTTCCCCTAATGAGACAGCCTACTCCCTCCCTCCACTCTCTCTTTTCATGTCCATTCCTCCAGCTTCTAACCCTCTCTACCCTCTCCTCTTCCCTCCAGACAGGAGATGCCAACACAGTCTCAAGTGTCCACCTGATCCAAGAAGCTCACTCCTCACCAGCATCCCTCTCCAACCTATTGTCCAGTCCAATCCCTGTCTGAAGAGTTGGTTCCTGTCCTGGGCCAACAGAAGGTCTGGGGGCCATGACCACCAGGGTCCTTCTAGTCTCAGTCAGACCATTAAGTCTGGTCTTTATACGAGAATTTGGAGTCTGCATCCCACTGCTCTCCTGCTCCCTCAGGGGTTCTCTGTGTTCCCTGTCAGGGCAGTCATCAGTTGTAGCTGGGCACCATCTAGTTCTTCTGGTCTCAGGCTGATGTAGTCTCTGGTTTATGTGGCCCTTTCTGTCTCTTGGGCTCTTAATGACCTTGTGTCCTTGGTGTTCTACATTCTCCTTTGATCCAGGTGGACTGAGACCAATTGATGCATCTTAGATGGCCGCTTGCTAGGGCCGAAGACTCCAGATGCCAGTCTCCGAAGTGGGATGCAGAATGTTTTCTTAATAGATTTTATTATGCCTATTGACTTAGATGTCCCTTGAAACCATGGTCCCCAAACCCCTGCCCCGGCTACTCTGGCTTTCGAAGCGTTCAGTTTATTCAGGAAACTTCTTTGCTTTTGGTTTAGTCCAGTTGTGCTGACCTCCCCTGTATTGTGTGCTGACCTCCCCTGTATTGTGTGTTGTCTTTCCCATCACCTAAAGTAGTTCTTATCTACTACCTAATTAGTGAATATCCCTCTCCTTCCCTCCCTCCCTCCTTCCCTCCCTCCCATCTCTCTTAACCATCAAAGAATATTTTCTTCTCTGTTTAAACTATTTCTTAGTTCTTATAGTAGTGGTCTTATACAATACTTATTCTGTTGTAACTAATTTCACTCAACATAATGCCTTCCAGGTTCCTCCATGTTATGAAATGTTTCACAGATTCATCACTGTTCTTTATCAATGCGCAGTATTCTGTCATGTGAATATACCATAGTTTATTTATTCATTCATTCATTGATGGGCACCTTGGTTGCTTCCATCTTTTTGCTATTCTAAACAGTGCTGCAATGAACATAAGGGTGCATATATCTGTTCCTGTAAAAGTTCTTATTTCTCTAGGATATATTCCAAGGAGTGGGATTGCTGGATCTTATGGTAGTTCTATTTGTAGCTTTTTAAGGAAGCGCCAAATTTATTTCAAAAGTGGTTGTACCATTTTACATTCCCACCAACTGTGTGTAAGTGTTCCAATCTCTCCACAACTTCCCCAACATTTCTTGTTTTGTGTTTTTTGGATTAATGCCAGCCTTGATGGAGTGAGATGAAATGTCATTGTAGTTTTGATCTGCATTTCTCTAATGGCTAACGACCATGGATATTTCCTCATGTATCTGTTAGCTACCTGAATGTCTTCTTTAGTGAGGTGTCTGTTCATATCTTTTGACAATTTTTTAATTGTGTTATTTGTCTTTTTGTAGTTGAATTTTTGCAGTATCATGTAGATTCTAGGGATCAGGCACTGATTGGAAATGTCATACCTAAAAACTTTTCCTCAGTCTAGGTAATCTTTTAACTCTTTTGGTGAAGTCTTTGGATGAGCATAGGTGTTTGATTTTTAGGAGCTCCCAGTTACCTGGTTTTTCTTCTGCATTATTAATAATGTTTCATATACTCTTTATGCCATGTATTAGGGCTCCGAACAGTGTCCCTATTTTTTCTTCCATGATCTTTATCATTTTAGATTTTATATTTAGGTCTTTGATCCATTTTGAGTTTGTTTTTGTGCATGGGGTGAGGTATGGGTCTTGTTTGATTTTTTTGCAGATGGATATCCAGTTATGCCAGCATCATTTGTTAAAAAAAAACTGTCTTTTCCCTATTTAACTGTTTTGGTGCCTTAGTCAAATATCAACTGCTCATATGTGGATGGATTTATGTCTGGATTCTCAAATCTGTTCCAGTGGTCTATGAATCTGTTGTTGTAGGAGTACCAGGCTGTTTTGACTACTGTGGCAGTATAATATGTTCTAAAATCAGGTAGAGTGAGGCCTCCCACTTTATTCTTCTTTTCCAGTAATGCTTTACTTATCATTAAAAAATGTCATTGGACTCATTAGACATGGATTGGACGGGACAATGGATTGGAGAGAGAGATGATGAGGAGTGAGCTACTTGTATCAGGTGGACACCTGAGACTATGTTGGCATCTCCTGTTTGGAGGGAAGATGGGACGGTTAGAAGCTTACAAAATGGTCACCAAAAAAGAGACTGGAAGGAGGGAGCGGGCTGTCTCATTGTGTAGTAAGGCGTATATTATAAGTTTATATGTGAGAGACTGACTTGATTTGTAAACTTTCACTTAAAGCACAATACAAATTATTTTTAAAAAGTTGGAATTTGGCTCGGAATTGCATTAAATCTATAGATTGCCTTTGGTAGAATAGACATTTTTATAATGTTAAGTCTTCCTATCCATGAGCAACGTATGTTTTTCCACATAGGTAGGTCTCTTTGGGTTTCTTGCAGTAGTGTCTTCTAGTTTTCTATGTTTAGGTATTTTACATCTCTGGTAAGATGTATTCCTAAGTATTTTATCTTCTTCGGGGCTATTGTAAATGGTATTGATTTGGTGATTTCCTCTTCGATGTTCTTTTTGTTGGTGTAGAGGAATCCAACTGATTTTTGTATGTTTGTCTTGTATCCTGATACTCTGCTGAACTCTTCTATTAGTTTCAGTAGTTTTCTGGAGGATTCCTTAGGGTTTTCTGTGTATAAGATCATGTCATCTGCAAATAGAGATACTTTTACTTTTTCCTTGCCAATCTGGATGCCCTTTATGTCTTTATCTAGCCTAATTGCTATGGGTAGGACCTCCAGCACAGTGTTCAATAAGAGTGGTGATAAAGGGCATCCTTGTCTGGTTCCCTATCTCAAGGGGAATACTTTCAGGCTCTCTCCATTTAGGATGATGTTGGCTATCGGTTTTGTATCAATGCCCTTTATTATGTTGAGGAATTTTCCTTGTATTCCTATTTTGCTGAGAGTTTTGTCATGAATGGTGTTGAACTTTGTCAAATGCCTTTTCTGCATCAATTGATGAAATCATGTGATTCTTGTCTTTTGTTTTATTTATATGATGGATTACATTAATGGTTTTTCTAATGTTGAAACATTCCTGTATACGTGGTATGAATCCCACTTGGTCATGGTGAATTTTTTTTTTTTGATATGTTGTTGAACTCTATTGGCTAGAGTTTTGTTGAGGATTTTGGCATCTAAGTTCATGAGGGATATAGGTCTGTAATTTTTTTTGTGTGTGTGATGTCTTTACGTGGTTTTGGTATCAGGGATATGGTGGCTTCATAGAATGAGTTTGGGAGTATTCTGTCCTTTTCTGTTCTCTGAAATACCTGTAGTAGTAGTGGTGTTATCCCTTCTCTGAAAGTTTGGTAGAACTCTTCAGTGAAACTGTCCGGGCCAGAGCTTTTTAGGGGGGGGGCAGTTTTTTGATTACCCTTTTCGCTTCGTCTTTTGTTATGGCTCTATTTAGTTGTACTACCTCTGTTTGTGTTAGTTTAAGTAGGTAATGTGTTTCTAGGAATTCATCCATTTCTTCTAGGTTTTCAAATTGTTAGAGTACAATTTTTCAGAGTAATCTGATATGATTCTTTTAATTTCAGTTGGGTGTGTTGTAATATCGCCCATCTCATTTCTTATTCGGGTTATTTGGTTCCTCTCCTGTTTTTCTTTTGTCAGTTTGGCCAGTAGTTTATCAATTTTGTTGATTTTTTTCAAAAAAACTAGCTTTTGGTCTTATTAATTCTTTCAATTGTTTTTCTGTTTTCTATTTCATTTAGTTCTGCTCTAATTTTTATTATTTGTTTTCTTCTAGTGTCTGTGAGTTTTTTGTTGTTGTTGTTGTTGCTCTGTTTCTATTTCTTCAAGTTGTAGAGATAATTCTTTCATTTTGGCCATTTTTTCTTTTTGTATGTGTGCATTTATTGATATAAATTGGCCTCTGAGCACCGCTTTTGCTGTGTCCCAAAGGTTCTGTTAGGAAGTGTTTTCATCTTATTGGATTCTATGAATTTCTTTATTCCATCCTTATTTTTTTTTTTTAATGTCTTCTATAATCCAATCTTTTTTGAGCAGGGTATTGTTTAGTTAGTGTTTGATTTCTTTTTCCTGCTTTTCCTGTTATTGATTTCCACTTTTATGGCCTTCTGGTCAGAGAAAATGCTTTGTAATATTTCAGTGTTTTGGATTGTGCTAAGGCTTGCTTTATGACCTAATATGTGGTCTATTCTAGAGAATGTTCCATGTGCACTAGAAAAGAAAGTTTAGTTGGTTGCTGTTGGGTGGAGTGTTCTGTATATGTCTATGAGGTCATGTTAGTTGATTGTGGCATTTAGATCTTCCGTGTCTTTACTGAGCTTCTTTCTGGATATCCTGTTCTTCAGCGAAAGTGGTGTGTTGAAGTATCCCAGTATTATTGTGGAGCTATCTATCTCACTATTCAATGCTGATAGAGTTTGTTTTATGTATCTTGCAGCCCTGTCATTGGGTGTGTAAATATTTAATATGGTTATAGCTTCTTGGTGTATTGTCCCTTTAATCATTATATAGTGTCTTTCCTTATCTTTTCTGATGGATTTAACTTTAAAGCCTATTTTGTCAGAAATTAATATTGCTACTCCTGCTCTTTTTTGCTTATTGTTTGCTTGATATATTTTTTTCCATCCTTTGAGTTTTAGTTTGTGTCTCTAAGTCTAAGGTGTGTCTCTTGTAGGCAGCATATAGACAGATCGTGTTTCTTTATCCAGTCTGAGACTCTCTGACTCTTTATTGGTGCATTTAGTCCATTTACATTCAGAGTAATTATGGATAGGTGTGAATTTAGTGCTATCATTTTGATGTCTTTTTTTGTGTATTGACAGTTTCTTTTTCCCACTTGATTTTATGTGCTGAGTAGATTTTCTTTATATATTGTCCTTTCCTCATATCTGTTGTTGTTGATTTTGTTTCTGCTGAGTCTCTATTTTTTTTTTTTTTTAATGAGTAGGGTAGCTTGTCTCCTTTGTGGTTACCTTATTATTTACCCCTATTTTTCTAAATTTAAATGTAACTTTTATTTCTTTGTATTGCCGTATTTTCCACTCCATATGGAAGGTGTATGATAACATTTCTTACTCCCTCTTTATTATTCTAATGTTGTCTTCTTTTCTATGATAACATTGCTGTTACCCTGTTTTGAGGGTTTTTTTTTTTTTTTTTAAATAATCTTGCTTTGTTTTTTTGGATTTCCCTATCTGGGTTGACTTCTGGTTGCTCTGCCCAGTGTTCTAGTCTTGGGTTGATACCTGATATTATCGATTTTCTAGCCAAAGAACTCCCTTTAGTGTTTCTTGTAGTTTTGCGTTGGCTTTTATGAATTCTCTAAACTTCTGTTTACCTGGAAATGTCTTAATTTCACCTTTATATTTGAGAGACATTTTTGCTGTATATATGATTCTTGGCTGGCAATTTTTTCCTTCAACTTTTGATATGTCATCCCATTGCCTTCTTGCCTGTGTGGTTTCTGCCTAGTAGTCCAAGCTTATTCTTATTGGCTCTCCTTTCTAGGTGACTTTTCCTTTATCCCTAGCTGCTCTTAAAATTCTTTCTTTATCTTTGGTTTTGGCAAGTTCAAGTATAATCTGTCTTGGAGACTTTCTTTTGACATCTGCCTCATGTTCAGTTAGACGAGTATCTTGGATAGATATCTTCTCCTCTTTCATGATATCAGGGAAGTTTTCTGCTAAAAAATCTTCAACAATTTTCTCTGTATTTTGTGTTATCCCTCCCTGTTCTGATACTCCAATCATTCGTAGGTTATTTCCCTTGATACAGTCTGCCATGATTCTTAAGCTTTCTTCATTTTTTAAAAATTCTTTTGTCTGATTTTTCTTCAAACATATGACTGCCAAGTGCTTTATCTTCAAGTTCAGAAATTCTGCCTTCCATTTGCTCAAATCTGCTTCTCTGGCTTTCTATTGAGTTGTCTATTTCTTTATTTTTATTGTTAATTTTCTGAATTTCTGATTGCTGTCTGTCTATGGATTTTTCCAGCTTATGAAATTTTTCATTATGTTCCTGAATAATCTTTTTAATTTTTTCAGTTGCTTCATCTGTATGTTCCTTGGCTTGTTCTGCGCATTGCCTTATTTCCTTCTTGATGTCTTGAAAGGTTCTGCATATTAATGTTTTGTTTTCTGCCTCTGGTAATTCCAGAAATGCACTTTCATCTAGAAGATCCCTTGATTCTTTGTTTTGAGAGTTTGTTGAGGTAATTATGGTCTGTTTCTTTATGTGACTTGAAATTGTTTTTTTTTTGAGCCATCTATAAGTTATTGCATTAGTTTATTTTATGTTTGCTTACTGTGTCATAGCTTCTTGCTTTGTTTTGTTTTGATATGCCCAGATGGTTGCTTGAGTGAGCTAACTTGATTATTTTCACTTTTGGAGCTCAGATGTCCTCTCACCAGATGGTTAGAGCTGTTATCAGGTAGATCAGTCTAGGAGTGCATTCAGTTTTCTTGTGTGAATTCAGCTCAGGTGTCTAGGTAGCTGATCATCAAGTGTGTGGTGCAGGCTGTGTCCCACACCCTTAGAGGGGCAGGGGTGATTGGTGCAGGTACCTGTATCTGGTTGTAGCAGATGGTCATACTCTGAACAAGGCAGGGGGCTGAGAATCATCCCCCAAGTGTCTCTGAGGAAAGTGTGCCCCTATTCCCTAGAGTGTACAGTTGGGTGGGTTCTTCAGACGGACCATGGGCACCCAATATTTTTGGTTGTAAGGACTGAGAAGTACCAGTTATCCTCAGACCTCTTTTGCGGGTGGCTGGGTGACCTGAGTGGAGCCATCTGTCTTTAGGCCCCTGATATGGGTAGGTGAGGACCCTGTTTAATAGGCAAAGCAATGTCAAACATCAAACACCCACGTCTCCACCACACAGCTGAAATAGTTGGTGTTTGCCAACAGGGGCCTATTCTCCTGAAATAGGCCCAGACAGGTCCATGCAGAGGGGAAAGGTTGTCAAAGTCCACAGACCGTTTATGTCTGATCAGGAGCTGCTTCTGTCCTGAGCTTCCCCAGTTAATGGAGCTGGTAAATTATGTTTTTCCCCAATTGCAAATTTATTCCTTCTCAAAGCCCGTGAGGATAGGTCTAGGCTCTCAACAGGACCTATCTCAGGCCCAGGGAAGTCAGCCACTGAAGCCATCTTGGGATGGGGGGGCGGGGGGGCAGAGTGGGGGGTGCAGTGAAATATATGCAGGTAATTAGCTTTTGCTGAGAGCGCCATTCTTCTCTGGTTCCAGAGGTCTGAGTAGGCTGTATGGCTGGCTGCTTCTCCCTGAGGAAACTGTGGCCGAACACTAGTACCAACCCGCCACTGCAGCTCCTGGGAATGGGGCCTAAGGGCTCCCCATGATTCAGGTCTGGTAACTCCTCTCCACTTCTGAACCATCTCTTCCTCCCCCTGCCCCTCAGTTCTTTTTCTAAGCTTGCCTTTGATACTCAGGGCTCCTAGCTTGTCATAAATATACTTGTTTCACTTGTTTTTTTCAGGTGTTTGTTGTAAAGAGAGCTTGCTGGAAGCGCCTGTCTATTCTGCCACCTTGGCTCTGCCTCTGGAAATAGCATCTTTTGATTTCTTGATTGCTGCTGCTATGGTATTGATTATGGATCCAAGTAAAATGAAATCCTTGACAACTTCAATCTTTTCTCTGTTTATCGTGGTTTGGCTTATTGGTCCAGTTGTGAGGATTTTTGTTTTTTTGTGTTGAAGTGTAATCCATAATGAAGGCTGTAGTCTTTGATTTCCTCAGTGAATGCTTCAAATCCTCTTCACTTTCAGCAAGCAAGGTTGTGTCATCTGCATAATGCAGGCTGTAATGAGTCTTCCTCCAATTCTGATACCTCATTCTTCTTCATACAGTCCAGTTCCTCAGATTATTTGCTCAGCATAGAGATTGAATAGGTATGGTGAAAGGACACAACCCTGACATTCACCTTTCTTCACGGTAAACTACTCAGTCTCCCCATGTTTTGTCTGAACAATTGCCTCTTGATCCATGTACAGATTCCTGATAACACAATTATGTGTTCTGGAATTCCCATTCTTCACAATGTTATCCATAATTTGTTATGATCCACACATAGTCGAATGCCTTTGCATAGCCAGTAAAACACAAGTAAACATCCTTCTGGTATTCTCTGCTTTCAGCCAGGATCCATCTGACATCAGCAATGATATCCCTGGTTCCACTCCCTCTTCTGAATCTGGCTTGAATTTTTTGCAGTTCTCTGTTGTTATACTGATATTCAAATCTATTAATGTCCCGTTTATCTTACCATTAGTAAGGACCAGTTATAAAAATATATAAATGGTCACCTAATGGTATTAAAAATATGATATTCAAGTCAGCTATTATAGGGACATCTTTGGTTTAGGGTCTGTCAAAACCAATATGCCTATTGTTCATAGGAGACACCTGTGATATCTCACTGGTTTCTAGTCATGCTTGTAGAGCAAGTCAAAATTTCACCCAAGCTTCTGTCAGTATTAATTATATAAAATACATATGGGTTGGGATGGGTGTATATCATCGCCATTATCATCAGCAGCAGCACTTTTTTTGCATTATCACTAAATCAGTTAAAATTTGTGTTAACTGGGTTAAAAAAAAAAAAACCTGAGTTCAAACTTGTATAATAATTACAGGTGCATGAACCCCTTCTAGAATAAATAAACAGTTGACCTAATTAGACAACATCTGGTTTAATTCATGCTCCAGAAATAATCACGACAAATGGGATTACTGTTATTGGTGAAATGGTTGGGTTATATCCTTGGAACTGGGCTTGAACTCTATCCTAGTTGATTGACAATCCACAAGTTTCATTGACTTAAAATGTGGGGATATTTCTCATTTATAATACCTCTTGGGTGTGAGTCAAGTGCAAATCTGCTCTGTATTATCATCTTTTCTAATTTCATTTCTGGTTAGCAGCTCTTATGTTAGTCACTATCATGGCAAATGCATAGGAATATGGATGGAACCAGGTAAATGGCACTTAATTCTTCTGTTTGAATGTGGAATCTTTCACTTCATTCATATTCCATTTGCCCAGCAAGTCATATGGCAAATCCTGACGTGGAAGAGATGAGAAATACCCCGCTACTCAGGATGCACCAAGGATAACCCTCTCCCTTGTTTCTAGGTATAGTGAATTAATCATATACTTCATATACCATTAGGTCTGTATTTGGCTTCCATATCATGTTCCTATATTAGTCATGGAATCGACTCGAAGGCACTGGGTTGGGATATTAGTCAGAATTTTACTACAATAATGATGCATAAAAGACAACCACAAAATCTTAGTGACATGTAATAAAAAGTATTTCATGCAACTCTACAAATCAGCTAGGTTTTGAGTTCAGGTTGTTTCCATGCATCTCTTAATTTCCTTGGACAAGTTGAAGGGGCGGCAGACACTTGAGGCAAGTTCATCTCATGGTAGAACTTCAAGCTTTCAGAGGAGAAGTCTCTTACAGACTAGGCTGGGAAACACCACACTCACACTCATATCCACATTCCATTAACCAAGTAACATGGCCAAGACTAGTGACAATGGGTCAGGAAATATACTCCTCCCATGGAAACAGTGTAGGTCTGTGGGGAGGGGGGCAAGCAGGGGAATAATGTCAATATTTGGTGACTAATAATCTAATCTACACAAGTTGCATTCACTCATCCAAGAAATACTTTCTGGACACAAATATGTTTTTCAGATACCAAAGCAGAATTCAAAGTATATGCATTCTAGTTGTTGTTAGCTGCCATCAAGTTGGTTCCGAGTTACGGTGACTTTATGCATCATAAAATGAAAGATTGCCATGTCCTGTAACATCTTCATGATCTTTGGTATTTTGAGTCCATTGTTGCAGCTATTGGGTTATTCCGTCTCACTGAGGGTTTCCCCCATTTTGGTTGGCTCTCTACTTTACCAAACATGGTACCTTTTCCTAGCAATTGGTTTTTCCTGATGACACGTCCAAAGTAAGCAATTTGAAGTCTCACCAGCTGTCATGGATTGAATTGTGTCCCCCCCCAAAATATCTGTCAACTTGCCTAGGTCATGATTCCCTTGTCCGATTCTATGATTGCCTATCATTTTACGATCTGATGTGGTTTCGCTAAGTGTTGTACACCCTATCACTATGATGTAATAAAATGTATTAGCAGAAGTTATGTTGATGAAATCTATAAGATCAGGTAGTGTCTTAAGTGGATCTCTTTTGAGATACAAAAGAGAGAAGTGAGAAGAGAGACATGGGGGCCTCATACCACCAAGAAAGGAGTGCTGGAGCAGAGCATGTCCTTTGGATCTGAGATTCCTGCACTGAAATGCTCCCAGACCAAGGGAAGATTGATGACAAGGGCATTCCTCCAGAGCAGACAGAGAGAGAAAGCCTTCCCCTGGAGCCGACGACCTGAATTTGGACTTGTAGCCTACTAGACAGTGACAGAATAAATTTTTCTTTGTTAAAGCCATCCTCCTGTGGTATTTCTGATATAGCAGCATTAGATGACTAAAACACCGTCCTAATTTCTAAGGTACATTTTGGCTGTATTTCTTCTAAGACTGCATGAGTAAACATTCATTCTATTGGGAGTCTATGGTATATTCAATATTCTTCATCAACACTGGAGTTTGCATGCATCAATTTTTTTTCTAGTAGTAGACAGAAATAGATACACATAATTACATATATAGTTAGATGGTGCCTTGCTCTCTGAAGAAAAATTAAAAAAGTAGGGTAAAGGACAAGATAGTAACTGGTTCAGGGATGAAGTCTCTCTATCATTTCTAGAAGCAGACTGCTCAAAGCGAATGAACTGGCTAAAGCCCTGAAATAAGAGATGAGTTAGTATCCAAAGAAGAAACCTCAGCAAAATATAGCTGTAATACAATGAAAGAGCCCAGTGATGTAATAGGAATTGAGGAGCACACAACAATGGAGGCCAGGTGGAGTTGGGCCTTGAGTTTAATTTTAAAAGCTTTCCATTCAACTCAGGTTTTTGTAAAATTGAATAGAACAGTAATAAAATCTAACATACTTTAAATGGATTATTCCATGTGCTTTATGGTACAAAGATGGGCACAGTAAGACAATTTAGATAGATATTACAAAAGTACAGGTGAGTAAGTATGATGACTTGAACCATCAAGTATGGAAAATAGCAAAAGTAGCAAAATCCTGAAGACAATGAGCAAATGCTGAACAATGCATTCTTTGAGAGAACAGTGGAGTCAGGGATGCTACTAAAGCTTTGGTTGAATAAAGGCATCATTTATTGATAGGATGAAGATTGAGCAGAAAAATATCTTGGAGAGCCTAATCAACCTTTAAACTTCAAGTACGTCAACTTTGAATACTTAACATATATCCTCATGGAGAGATTAACTTGGAAGTTGATATTCAACCATAGATTTCAGGGAAGAGATTCTATTTGGAGATATAAATTTGGTAGTTGTAAACATAGAGATAGAAATTAAACAATGACAAACGATTTAGTCAAATGAGAAGTCTTTATTTAAATAAGGACACAGCACTGTTCATTTATTACAAAATGTCAGGTATCTGGTAGGGGCTGTTACTTATTTTTTAGTACTACTCTAGCTACTATTGGGCCTTTACATACCTACGTAAGTTTTAGAATTAGTTTGTCATTTTCTTTACAAATTTTGTTGTGATTTTTATTAGATTTGCATAGAATATATAAACAGTATTGATGGAATTTAGTCTTCTTAACCATTAACTTTCTATATCTCAAGAATCATTGAGATCTACCTTCATGTCAATATTATAATTTTATCTGTGAAATCCTTGAGTGGATATGTGTGTTCATGAGTGTAGGAGTGTGTGCATGCATGTGTGTGTTCATATACACCCGTGTAAGTCTGTTCACAGATATACATTAACAAAATATAATCAATAAAATACCAAAAAAACAATGAATAGAAAATACCTAAACTAGAAAGCTACTGAGCCATTAAAATCCAAAGCAAATCACTGTCATGTAATTTTTATGTTACTTTTATCAAAATAGCAAGAAACTTGCAATTCTTATACTTTGTAATATATTGCAGACACAGGGCATAGTGAGGGTAAGGAGTTTCCAGGGGCAATCTCTAAGTTCAGCCTTTCCCTATCCCAAATTTCAAGATGAATAGATGTTGATGAGTCAGCAGAAATGTCTTCCCCCTCTTGTCTGGCTTTCATATTTGTGGTGCCTAAAAGTATTCTGTACCTTGTCTGCTGCACCCTTGGACTTGGACCCTGGGGCATGTGCCCTCCTCTGCCCCCCTTTTGCGATGCTTCTGTTTAGACAATGGAGAATATAAAATAGAACAAAACCATGTGATTAATAATAATCATACGAATTCTAGTTGCATGACCAAGAACAAGTTACTTAACCTCTCTGAGCCTCAACTTTGTCATCTGTACAATGGCAGTAACAACAGTAACAGATTCAATAGAAGTAATAGGTTTTGATGTTGTGAGGATTAACTAGTTGCCATCCAACTGATTTCATCTCATGGCAAACCCATACTCTGTAGGGCTTTCAATTGCTGTGACCTTTTGGAGGTAGATCACTAGGTCTTTCTTCTGAGGTGCCTCTGGGCAGACTGAAGCCACAAATATTTTGGTTAACAGCAAAAAAAAAAAAAAAATTTTTTTTTTTTTTTTTTTTAGTGCAACTAGGGACTCCCTGTGAAAGTTAAGTGACTTATTATAAACAAAATGTGTAGAACACTGCTTGGTATATTGTAGTTGCTACTTAATTGTTATCAGAAATTGTTATCAATATATCATGAATATTTATGGCATTATCACTGAAACATTTGATAAAAAGAACAAAAATATAAAGTTGGACAAGCCTCACTTATGCATATTATTTAATACCATAAATCAAATCCCAGAAAATGAATGCTGTCAGTAGATAAAAAAGATACTGCATTTTAAACGTATATTTGTAATTACAAAATTCCTAAGATGGCCCTACAATAGGACCAGTACAATAATCCATTCATTAAAAAATATTAAGTAAGTGCATATTGTTTGTCAACTGCTGTTTCAGGTCCCATAGAAACAGAAGTAAACCATCAGACAAATCTCTGCCCATCAGAAACTTACATTCCAATGTAGAAATACACAAAAAATGCATATACAAATAGAGATACAGTAAAATTCAAAGTAATGCTAATGCTTACAAAATGAGCAAGGCATTGAAGTAGAATGTTAATTTATAGGTTAAATTAGTTGGTCAGCAAGTCCTTTCTTAAGAGTGGTATCTGAGCAGAGATCTGAAAGAAAGGGGAGAGACAACCAACAGGAAAATATGCAAAAAAAAGAAAAAAATGCTAGGAGAGAGAACCAACCCCAGTCCAAAGGCCTGGAGGCAATGAAACAAAACAAGGAGGATGCACAACAGAAATCAAGGGAGAGAGGGGTGCTCTGTAGTGAGGTGAGAGATATGTCCAAAAGACTATCATGGCAGCCTAAAGGACTTGGATTTATTTAAAATCTTTGAAAAGATTTGATCAGAGAGACATGTCACCTGAGTAATGTTTTAAGAACTTCCCCCTGGTTGTTGTCTGATTAGACTCTAGAGGGAAAAATTGAAGGTTGGGAGAGCAGTTAGGAGGCCCTTGCAGTGTCTGAGCAAGCTGTAATGGCAGCCAGGCCCAGGGTGTTGGCAAGGGAGTAATTTAGAAGTGGGCAGATATGGAATCTATTCTGAAGATACAACCAACAGAAAGTGTTGTATATAAGATGTTAGAGAAAGAGAGAAGTCAATGAATACTCCAAATTAGAGAAAAACCCTGACATCACATAAGTGGGGGATAAACATTTTTGGTAAAAAATAATACAAATTCCCATAGAACACTAAATACAAACATACTAATTTTTTTTGATAGTCTAGAAGAGGCAGAAAAAAATCTGTAATATGATAAAATGCATACATAGTTTAAATGGAAAATAAAACACTGTTAATGTTTTCCATCAATGTTACAATCAAACATTAAGGATCAAATACTCAACATTTTTCTTGGAAATTGTAGACCTGGATATCATGGCAAACAACACTGGAACCAAAAATATCTTACCTTTGAAAAGCTAGCAAAAACGAATGGTATTTACGTATGATATAATCAACCTGAAACACTATTAGACTCAACTGAAAAATCATATGAACTAAAAAGAATGCTCAGAAAGTATAATTGGCACCCCATTAATATAGATAAAGTATAACCCTGAAGAGTTACAAATTTTATTTTCTCATAAATAAAAAATGCAACAAAATTTATACATTTCCTAAATATAAATTATCAATTTATATTTAGGAAATGTATTTTGTGATATTTATATAAAACATTTTTTCCTTGAACTCCACTTAAACCAAATGAAACCCATTGTTATTGAGTTGATTCCAACTTACAGCAACCCTATAAGAGAGATGTAACTGCTCAGTAGGATATTCTTGCTGTACTTCTTCCAAGACAGATTTTTTTTCTCACTTTTGGCAGTCCACGGTACATTAAATATTCTTCACTAAAACCATTATTCAAGGCACCAACTCTTCTTTGGTCTTCCTACTCCTTGTCCAGCTTTCACACACATATAAGGCAGTTGAGAACACCATGGCTTGGATCAGGCACTCGTAGTCCTTAAAGTGACATCTTTGCTTTTTAACACTTTAAGGAAGTCTTTTGCAGCAGATTTGCCTAAGTAACACGTCATTTGATTTCTTGAGTGCTGCTTTGATTGTCTCTCCAAGTAAAATGAAATCCTTGACAAGTTCAATATTTTCTCCTTTTATCATGACGTTTCTAGTGGTCTGGTTGTGAGGGTTTCTGTTCTCTTTATGTTGAGGTGTAATCTATAATGAAGGCTGTGGTTTTTGATCTTTATCACTAAGTACTTCAAGTCCTCTTCTCTTTCAGTAAGCATCGTCTGTCATCTGCATATCACAGGTTGTTACTGAGTCTTCCTCTAATCCTGATGCCAAATTCTTCTATACAGTCTGGCTTCTCAGGTTACTTGGTCAGCGTACAGATTGAATAAGTATGGTGAAAAAGATACAAACCTGATGCACATCTTTCTTAACTTTAAACCATGAAGTATCCCCTTGTTCTGTTGGAACGATTGCCTCTTGATCTATGTCCAAGTTTCTCATGAGCAAAATTAAGTGCTCTAAATTCCCATTCTTTGCTATGTTATCCGTAATTGGTATGATCCACACAGTCGAATGTCTTTGCATAGTCAATAAAACACAGGTAAACATCTTTCTGGTATTCTCTGCTTTCAGCCAGGATCCATCTGACATCAGCAATGATATCCTTCATTCCATATCCTCTCCTGAATTCATCTTGAACTTCTGGCAGTTCCCTGTCAATACACTGCTACAGCCACTTTTGAATGATCTTTAGCAAAATTTTGCTTGTAGTGATATTAATGATATTGTTCAAGAATTTCTGCATTTGATTGGACCTCCTTTCTTGGGAATAGGCATATATATTGGCTCTCTTCAGTTGGTTGGCCAAGTAGCTCTTTTCCAATTTCTTGCATAGACAAGTGAGCACTTCCAGTGCTGCATTTGTTTGTTGAAACATCTCAGTTGGTATTCTATCAGTTCCTGGACCCTTGTTTTTTGCCATTCCTTTCAGCATAGCATGGACTTCTTCCTGCAGTACCATTGGATCTTGATCATATGCTACATCCTGAAATGTTGAACATTGGCCAATTAGTTTTGGTATAATGACTCTGCGTATTCCTTCCATCTTTCTCTCGATGTTTCCTGAGCTGTTCAATATTTTGCCCATAGAATCCTTCAATATTGCAACTTGCAGCTTGAATTTTTCTTCAGTTCTTTTGGCTTGAGAAATACTGACAGTTTTCTTCCCTTTTGATTTTCTAGCTCCAGATCTTTGCACAGTTCATTATAATATTTTATTTTGTCTTTCAAGCTGCCCTTTGAATCTTCTGTTCAGCTCTTCTACTTCTTAATTTCTCTATCCCATTAGCTACCGGGTATTTTAGAGAAAGTTTCGAAGTCTCTTTTGACATCCATTTTGGTCTCTTCTTTCCTTCCTGTCTTTATGATACATATAAACCAAAACCTATTGTCATTGAGTCAATTTTGACAGAGTGGAACTGCCCCATAGGTTTCCAAGGAGCACCTGGTGGATTCAAACTGCCGACCTTTTGACTGGCAGTCATAGCTCTTAACCACTATGCCACCAGGGTTTCCTATAGCACTCCTCAAATCAACATAAAAGTATAAAAATGAGCAAAATATATGTCAGGAGAGTCCAGTAGAAGATAAGAAGGCACTAATATACTATCTCTCTATTTATCTAATTTCACTAAAAAATAAATTTAAATTAAAATGGCAGCTGGAATTCATCATTTTTCCAAATGGTTTATCAGCTATTGGAAGACTTAAAAATGGTAATAGAAATGGTCCAAGGGAAAGCAGGTGCCCTCAACCATTGTTGCAAATATGGATTGTGAAACTTTGTGATGATATATTTGCAGTTGTTTTCAATATTTATATTTATGCTAGAAATAATCCAAGTTAGGAACTCATAAAATGCAAATAAACAATTTTACATACTTTTCTTCATTACATTTTATAAGAGGATTTTTTGAATCAAAAAAAAAGGAAAGAATTCCCATGACTGTGAATTTCCATCAGTCAGGCATGAGAACATAATGTCTACTTTGAAAGCATGAGGAAAACTTATGTTCTAACCTAGAAAAGTATCTATCAAATATAGCTAGACAAGAATGCATCAGATGCAGGCAGGGCCAAGATAGTGGAGTGGTCAGATGCTTCTGATAGTCCCTCTTACAACAAAGACCTGAAAAAACAAGTAAATTGATTATATATATGACAATCTAGGAGCCCTGAACATCAAAGGCAAAGTTAAGAAATTGGACTTAGCAACAGAGGGAGGGAGATACGGTTCAGAAGCAGCAAGAAGTTGCTGGACCTAACTCAGTGGGAACCAGCGCCCCTCATCCCTGATCTGCTGGTGTGACTACAGAAGGGCTGGCAGTAGCTTTCTGTACACGGTTTCCCTAGCCACAGAGAGCCAGTGGCACAGAGTCTACTCATGCCTCCAGAATCAGAGAAGAACAGCGCTCTCGGCATAAGTGCTAGCATTTAATTCACTGCACAGATCAAATACCTCCCCTTTCAAAAGAACTCTCTCCCATTTATCTGATCCCTCACCCTCTATCCCAGGCCCCCAAGCTGGCTTCAGTGACATTCGATTTCCCTGGGCCTGAGATAGGTCCTGGCATGCAACCAGAGCCATTGGAGAAGGAGCAAATTAACAAACAGGGAAAAAATAATCTGATGGCTCCTCTAAGCTGGAAACTCAGGGCAGAAGCAGCTTCTGTCCAGGCACAAGTGGACCATAGACTTTGAATGGCTTTCACCCCTGCATAGAACTGTGTGGCCCATTTCAGGAGCTGGGTTCTTGTTACAGTGCAAGGGTGTGTGGCCTAAGGTCTGACTTTAACAGTTTCAGCTGTGCAGTGGCGAGGTGGGTTCTTGATGCTTGACACTGCTCTAATAAGCAGGGTCCTCACCTACCCAAATCAGGGGCCTGAGGACTGGTGGCTCCACCTGCACCACCTAGCCACCCATGTCAGGGGTACAAGGATAAGTGGTGTCTCCCAGTCCTTACAGTTGAAAGTATCAGGTGTCAATGGTATGGCTGCAGAGCCCACCCACTTGTGCACTCTAGAGAACAGGGACATGTCTTCCTCACAAACACTCAGGGAAAGGTTGTCAACCCCCTACCTTGCTCAGAGTGTGACCACCTGATGCAACAAGAGACCTGTGCATACACCAATCACCACTGCTCCTCAAAGACAGTAGGTGAGAGCCTACACCACACACTTGGTGACTAACTACCTGGAAATCTGAGCTGAATCCTTACAAGAAAACTGAATGGACTTCTAGGCTCATATACCTGATAACAGCTCTAGCCATCTGGTGACAGGACGTTAGAGCTTCAAAGGCTCCATTAATCAAACCAACTAATTTGAGCAGCCTATTAAGTATTTCAAAACAAAACAAAGCAAGAAGCTAGGACACAGTATGCAAACATACAGAGACAACAGTCAATATCAAATCACATAAAGAAGCAGACGATGATCATGTCAGCAAGCTTCCAAAGCAAAGAATTGAGGAATCTTCCAGATGAAGATATATTCCTAGAATTACCAGAGATAGAATACAAAATAATAATATACAGAACTCTTCAAGATATCAGGAAAGAAAAAAAAGAGCTCAGGCAAAATGCAGAACAAGCCAAGGAACACACAGATAAAGCAGTTGAGGGAATTAAGAAGGTTATTCAAGAGAATAACGAAAAATTTAATAGGCTTCAAGAATCCTTAGAGACACAGCAGTCAGAAACTCAGAAGATCAACAATAAAATTTCAGAATTAGACAACTCAGTAGAAAGTCAAAGGAGCAGAATTCAGGAAAGTGAAGTTAGAATTAGTGAGACTGAAAATAAAATACTTGGCACCAATATATTCAAAGAAAAATCAGATAAAAGAATTTTAAGAAATGGAGAAACCCTAAGAATCATGTGGGACTCTATCAAGAGAAATAGCCTACAAGTAATCATAGTACCAGAACAGGGAGGAAAAACAGAAAATACAAAGAAAATTGTGGAAAATTTGTTGGCAGAAAACCTCCCAGATATCATGAAAGACGAGATATCTTTCCAAGATGCTCATCTAACCCCACAGAAGGTAGATCTCAAGAGAAAGAATACTATCTCTCTATG
>NW_026975380.1:0-68838 GCF_030014295.1 Loxodonta africana | reverse complement strand
ATGGCATTTCCAGATAAACAGAAGTTGAGGGAAATTGCCAAAACCAAACCAAAATTACAAGAAATTCTAAAGGAAATCCTCCAGTTAGAAACTCAATAACATCAGATCACAACCCAAGACAAGAACAGAGAACAGGGAAACCAGATATCATCCAAGACAGAGAAATCACAAAACTAAATCAAAGCTAAAATGCTCAGAACAGGGAAACAGACATCAGGAAGTAAAAGATGACAACATTAACTCAAAAAAGAAGGACTAAAAGATGTAGTCATAGATCTTTCATATGGAGTATGAAAATAGGGGTAAATATCAAGGTAATCACAAAGGAAAATAACAATCCTGCACATCAAAATAATAATAAAAAAAGAAAAACATGAAGACAGCAAAAACAAAAGCAACAGCAATGGAAAAGAGGAAAAGACAATACATAAAGAAAAATTACTCAGCACAGAAAATTCAGTGGAAAAAAGAAACTGTCAACAACCCCAAAAAAGACATCAAAATGACAGCACTAAACTCATACCTAGACATAATTACGCTGAATGTAAATGTACTAAATGCACCAATAAAGAGACAGAGAGTGGCAGAATGGATTAAAAAAAAATGATCTGCCTATATGTTGCCTACAAGAGACACACCTTAGACATAAAGATACAAACAAACTAAAACTCAAAGGATGGAAAAGAGATACCAAACAAACAACAACCAAAAAAGAAGAGCGGCAATATCAATTTCTAACAAAATAGACTTTAAAGTAAAATCTACCACAAAGGATAAGGAAGGACCCTTTTGTGCACCCAATGACAGGGCTCCAAAATACATAAAATGAACTCTAAAAGCACTGAAAACAGAGATGGGCAGCTCTACAATAATAGTAGGAGGCTCCAACACACCACTTTTGGTGAAGGACAGAATATCCAGAAAGAAGCTAAATAAAGACAGTGAAAATCTAAATGACACAATCAACCAACCTGATCTCATAGGCACATACAGAACACCCCACCCAACGGCAGACAAGCATATTTTCTTTTCCAATGCACATGGAGCGTTCTCCAGAATAGACCACATATTAGGTCATAAGCAAGTCTTAACAGAATCCAAAACATCAAAATATCTCGAAGCACCTTTTCTGACCGTAATGCCATAAAAGTAGAAACCAATAACATAAAGCAAGTGAAAAAAAAATCAAACACACAGAAACTGAACAACACCTTGCTGAAATACTACTGGGTTATAGAAGAAATTAAGGATGGAATAAAGAAATTCGTAGAATCAAATCAGAATGAAAACACTTCCTACCAGGACCTGTGGGACACAGCAAAACAGTGCTCAGAGGTTAATTTATAGCAATAAATGCACACATCCAAAGAAGAAAAGGCCAAAATCAAAGAATTATCCCTACAACTCAAAGAAATAGAAAGAAAGCAGCAAAAGAAGTCCTAGGGTACCAGTAGAAACAAAATAATAAAAATTAGAGCAGAATTAAATGAAATAGAAAAAAGAAAAACAATTGAAAGAGTTAACGAGACCAACAGCTGGTTCTATAAAAAGATCAACAAAATCGATAAACCATTGGCCAAATGGACAAAAGAAAAATAGGAGAGAAAGCAAATAACCCGAATAAGAAATGAGATCGGCAATATTACAACAGACCCAACTGAAATTAAAAGAATCATAACAGAATATTATGAAAAATTGTACTCCAACAAATTTGAAAACCTAGAAGAATTGGATAAATTTCTAGAAACACACTACCTACCTAATCTAACACAAACAGATGTAGAACAACTAAATAAACCTATAACAAAAGAAGAAATTGAAAAGATAATTAAAAATTCCCAATAAATAAAAGCCCTGGCCCTGATGACTTCACTGGAGAATTCTACCAAACTTTCAGAGAAGTGTTAACACCACTACTATTAAAGGTATTTCAGAACATACAAAAGGATGGAATACTCCCAATCTCATTCTAAAAAAAAAGACACCACAAAAAAAGAAAATTACAGACCAATATTCGTCATGAACTTAGACACAAAAACCCTCAGCAAAATTCTAGCCAACAACATATTGAAAAAGTAATTCACCATGACCAAGTAGGATTCATACTAGGTATGCTGAGATGGTTTAACATTTAAAAAACAATCAGTGTAATCCATCATATAAATAAAAGACAAGAACCACATGATCTTATGGATTAATGCAGAAAAGGCATTTGACAAAGTCCAACACCCATTCATGATAAAGAGTCTCAGCAAAATAGGAATAGAAGGAAAATTCCTCCACATAATAAAGGACATTTATGTAAAGCCAACAGCCAACAGCACCCTAAATGGAGTGAGTCTGAAATCATTCCCCTTGAGAACGGGAACCAGACAAGGATGCCCTTTATCATCACTTTTATTCGACATTGTTCTGGAGGTCCTAGCCAGAGCTATTAGTCTAGGAAAAAAAAAAAAAAAAAGCATCCAAATTGGTAAGGAAGAAATAAACTATCTCTATTTGCAGATGATATGATTTTATACACAGAAAACCCTAAAGAATCCACAAGAAAACTACTGGAACTAATAGAAGATTTCAGCAAAGTATCGGGACACAAGATAAACGTGTAAACATGCAAAAACCAGTTGGATTCCTCTATATGAGCAAAGAAAAAGCCGAAGAGGAAATCATGAAATGAATACCATTTACAATAGCCCCAAGAAGATTAAATACTTAGGAACAAATCTAACCAGAGACATAAAAGACCTATACAAAGAAAACTATGAGACACTGCTGCAAAAAACCGAAAGAGACCTACATAAGTGAAAAAACATACCTTGTTCTTCAATGGGAAGACTCAAGATTGTGAAAATGTTTATTCTACTCCAAGCAATCTGTAGATAAATGCAAGCCTGATCCAAACTCCAATGGCATTTTTTAATGAGATGGAGAAACAAACCACCAAGTTCATATGGAAAGGGAATAGGCCCTAGATAAGTAAAACAGTACTGAAAAATTAGAACAAAGTGGGAGGCCTCACACTACCTGATTTTAGTACATATTACAACACCAGGGTCGTCAAAACAGCCTGGTACTGGCACAACAGCAGGTACATAGACCAATGGAACAGAGTTGAGAATTCAGACATAAATTCATCCATGTATGAGCAGCTTGTATTTAACAAAGGCCCAAAGTCCATTACATGGAGAAAAGACAGTCTCTTTAACAAATGGTGCTGGAATAACTGGATATCCATCTGCAAAAAAATGAAACAAGACCCATACCTCTCACACCATGCAGAAAAACTAACTCAAAATGGATCAAAGACCTAAATATAAAATCTAAAATGATAAAGATCATGGAAGAAAAAATAAGAACTCTAGTAGCCCTCAAACATAGCATAAACAGTATACAAAACATTGCCAACAATGCACAAACACTGGAAGGTAAAGTTGATAACTGGGAGCTTCTAAAAACGAAACACTTACCCTCATCCAAAGGCCTCACCAAAAGAGTAAAAAGACTACCTATAGACTGGGAAAAAAAATTTGGCTACAACAAATCTGATCAGTGTCTAAATCTTTAAAATCTACAAGATACTGCCAAACTTCAACAACAAAAAGACAAATAAACCAATTAAAAAATGGGCAAAGTGTATGAACAGAAACTTCACCAAATAAGACGTTCAGGCAGCTAACAGCTACGTTAGGAAACGCTCATGATCAATAGCCTTTAGAGAAATGCAAATCAAAACTACAATCAGATACCATCTTACCACAACGAAGCTGGCTCTAATCTAAAAAACACAAAATAACAAATGTTGGAGAGGTTGTGGAGAGACTGGAACACTTATACACTGCTGGTGGGCATGTAAAATGGTACAACCACTTAGGAAATCGATTTGGCGTTTCCTTAAAAAGATAGGAGTACCATACGATCCAGCAATCCCACTCCTTGGAATATAGTGTAGAGAAATAAGAGCCCTACAAGAATAGATATATGCACACCCATGTTCACTGCAGCACTGTTACAATAGCAAAGAGATGGAAACAATCAAGGTGCCCACCAATGGATAAATGGATAAACAAATTATGGTATATTCACACAATGGAATACGATGCAACAATAGAGAAAAACAATGAATCCATGAAATATAACATGTAGAAATCTGGAAGGCATTATGCTGATTGAAATTAGTCAGTCGCAGGACAAATATTGCATGAGACCACTATTATAAGAACTCAGGAAAAGGTTTAAACACAGAAGAAAACATTCTTTGATGATTACGAGAATGGGGAAGGAGGAAGAGGGATATTCACTAATTACGGAGTAGACAAGAATTATTTTAGGTGAAGGGAAGGACAACACCATACAGGGGAAGTCAGCACAACTGGATTAATCCAAAAGCTAAGCAGTTTCCTGAATACAACGAAACACTTTGAGGGACAGAGTAGCAAGGGTGGGGGTCTGGGGACCATGGTTCAGGGGACATCTAGGTCAACTGACGTAACAAATTGTGTTAAGAAAGTATTCCACATCCCACTTTGATGAGTGGTGTCCGGGGTCTTGAAAGTTAGCAAGCGGCCATGTAAGATGCACCAATTGATCTCAATCCGCCCGGAGCAAAGGAGAATGAAGAACACCAAAGACTCAAGGAAATAACTAGATGGTGCCCGGTTACCACCAATGACTGCACTGAAAGGGAACACAACAGAGAATCTCTGATGGAGCAGGAGAAAAGTGGAATGCAGACCTCAAATTCTAGTAAAAGAGACCAGGCTAAACGGTCTGACTGAACACTGGAAGGGCTCCAGAGGTCATGGCCCTTGGACTCTCTGTTAGCCCAAAACTAAAACCATTCCGAAGCCACTTCTGCAGACAAAGATTAGACCGGACTATAAGACATAAAATGAAACTGGTGAGGATTGTACTTCTTAGCTCAAGTAGACACATTGTGACCGTGTGGGTAGAGCCTGTCTGGAGGCGAGATGAGAAGGCAGAAGGGGACAGGAACTGGAGGAATGGACACAGGAAGTACACAGGGGAGAAAGAAGGAGAGTGCTGTCACATTGTAGGGAGAGCAACTAGGATCACCTTAACCATGTCTGTATAAGTTTTTTGTATGAGAAACTTACTCAAATTGTAAACTTTCACTTAAAGCACAATAAAAAGAATACTTAATATTTAAAAAAAGAATTGTTATCCATACACATTTGCTAAATATTTACTTCTGAAAAACTTCCGTATACCATAACTTCCCCATTACCCTCACTTTGTTTATGATTTTTAAACTAAGCTTAAAAATTTCAAATTAGAACAATTTTATATCTTGCTATTATTATTTCACTTAAAGTAAATTTATTGCCAATCATAGCTTTTATAACAAAATATTAATTCTTTTTCCCTTGCAAATAATTCATTTGATTGGACTATATATATATACATTTTTTCTCAATGAGTCCATTTTTCAACTTCTTGTTTATAATTTCTTTTCTTATCCACTCCAAGCCTGTAAATACAATTTACAGAATGTAGTAGCAAGTTTTGATATAAGACCCTGGATTCCCTTTGGAAACCCTGGTAACATAGCGGTTAAGAGCTACAGCTGCATACCAAAAGGTTAGCAGTTCAAATCCACCAGGTACTCCTTGGAAACCCTATGGCACAGTTCTACTCTGTCGTATAGGGTTGGTCGGAGTCAGAACCCACTCGATGGCAACGGGTTTTAGGGAACTTACTTTATGCAACATAAAAAAAGAAAATATAGCCACCAATTTACATATTATTTAGGTCAACAATTAGGCTATCAAACATTTATCATTTCTTAGTCACCATGCAGGTCATGGTGCCACGAATAGTGGTGTTTATGGTCTCCAGATACCAAAAGAAAAATGAGTAGTGATGGTGAACATTTAGAAATTTATTTCATCTAATAAAAAGTAAATACTTTTTTTCTGATTTTGGTGCTCTACCCACTATCATCTGATGCCTATAGCCACGTTTTCTTAGCATTAGAAATATTTGTTTGTTTTTCTGTGAAAGTAATTTACAAGTGAGAGCACCTTTCGTGAGGAAAGGGGTCATGTGCATCCTCTGAGGGAGGCTGAGGAATATACTCAGCATTGCATAATCCAGTATATCAGCTGATGCCTTATTGTTTTCCTTGGCAATTTTATTGCATACTGACAGAAACGAAACAAATTAAGAGAACAGTTTATTGTGATACACTCAGTGACTATTTTTGAAAGCTGGAAGGATATATTTATTTCTACCTTTCAAATATTTTTGATATGAAAATAAAATGGCAGAAATCTTAATGAAAAGTATAATTTCTGGGATTATTTCCTTGTCTTTGGGACTCCTAATTAATTCTATAAAACATGAGAAGAACAAAAGAATTTATTTTGTATTCTCCTATGTAATTTCCATCTATCCTGTATCAGTATTTTTGAAGATTGGGTTACTTCAGAGTTTATGTCTTATTTTGTTAGAAAAAATTTTAAAAACTACCAAATTGTTTTAACATTGGTCTTTACCACTTACACAAATCTGATTCCCCTTCAACATTGAAATTTTACCCTCTGTGTACTTAGCTACATTCCCAAATTTCTCACTGGAATGACAAGATTTTGTTAATTTTAGATGAGTGGAATCACAAACATGAATTTTTGTCTAGAATGTGGGCAATTAGTTATAATATTCTAGTTTATGCTGTAGTATAACACCAGTGATTTAAAAAAATCTCTGTCATAAAACCACAATAGTGGATTTCTGGATCACGCTGCATGTTATCTTGGGATTTGTCCTCCCTCAGGGACACAGGCTGATGGTGCTTCCCTCATTGTGAAGCAACAGCAATTTATGGAAGATGTAAAACCCAAAACCCAGTGCCGTCGAGTCGATTCCGACTCATAGCGACCCTATAGGACAGAGTAGAACTGCCCCATAGAGTTTCCGAGACGTAAAGAACATGGAATTTCACTCACTGGCTCTTAATTCTTGCCATGGGTTACACATGTCACTTGCACTAATGTTTCACAGTCCACACGTAACTTCAAAGAAAAGGGAAGTGCAATCTAAGCTTGAGACAGGAAGGATGAAGATCAGATGACTAACCCACATTCCTAATCAAGTAGTTCACCCTTCTGGGTCCCAAGTCCTCTCCAAAGGAGACAACCAAATGTCCCATTCAGTCATGGAATAAGCTCAAAGCCCAGGATCTCTTGGTGATAAGCAGTCACCAATAAAAAAAATCACCAATAAGGTCCATCTTTTATCTGATGACCTGTGAATTATCTAAATTTCCCAGTTATCCAAATATCCAGCATGTCTTGGTTGGACAGGGACAGGATAACAGAAATAAACGCTGGTATTAGGAAAGAATGAGATATCCACAGGAATCATGGGCCCCCAGAAGTTCTGAAATTCCATTAGGCAGACATTTAAAGGCCTACTATATTTCAGATGAGGAATAGTCACTGATAAGGCCACTTTTCTGCCTCCTTGGAGTAGTTTTCTCATTTATTTTTTATAGCATTGCCCCGGGTCTTCTCTCTGAGATATGCTTTTTAAAAGATTCATATTACCTTATCTGCCGTGACGAAAAACCCAACAAAAAACCCGCTGCCATTGAGTCGATTCTGACTCATAGTCACCCTATAGGACAGAGTAGAACTGCCCCATAAAGTTTCCAGGGAGCGCCTGGTAGACTCAAACTGCCAAGCTTTTGGTTAGCAGCCATAGCACTTAACCACCACACCACCAGGGTTTCCTACCTACCATGATAATTGTGGAATATGCTCTTATGGTTGCTAAAGAGTGTTTTCAACTAACTTTCTGCCCATGGTGATTGGAGTCTGTGATAAAGAGACTACCATTTGACAAATATTTACTGCCTTCTGCTGATCACATGAGGAGCACACTTCTTCACTCCATCACGCATTAACCTAGTTATGTGATAAAGTTTGCTCAATAGCATGTGGCTGAAAGTGTCTGTATACCACTTCCAAGCCTAGAGTTTCAGTGATATTATATTTTCACTTTTCTCTATTCATCATCATAAGAAAATGTCTCCAGTAGGTTGTCTCTTTCAAAAACTTATTTAAGTTTTCTAAGCCTAATTTCCTCATCTAAAAACCAGTTATCAGGAGAAAGATCACTAGCTATTTCAAAAGAGAGAACAAAATTCAGATGAGTACTTCAATAGGAGATGAAGGACTCAAGGAACCAAACAAGGGAAGCTGAATCGACCTAGAGACTCCCATCAGTATGTTGCTCCCAACACCCAGGAAACCGTCAAACAGCAGGACAAGATGGCTTCCAGGACCCCATGGGTGGGGCCCTCATGCAGAACCCAGAACCAAGGTGAGGACCAGCAGACAATATTTGAAACCATGGATAGTGTGGCTATCTCATTGGAAGTGAAATCATGGCGAGCCATGGTTACTTCCAGGAACTATAGTTGAAGTGGGGAAAGAGAGGAGGACAAATTTGCTGACTTCTGTCCTATAGCCTTTCTAATCTTCTGACAGTCTTACATTGTGATTTCCTACAAGAAATATGCTGGCAAAGGATCTTGGGAAATGTAGTTCTCCTTGGTATAGAGTCAAATAAAGTCAGTGAAAGTATCTGAAAACCAAGGAGCATTACAAAACATGCTGGCTAGTATGAAAAAATAAAAACCAATCATGTTGAGTCAATTACAACTCATAGCAACCCTATAGGGCAAAGTAGAACTGCCTTGTAGGGTTTTCAAGGAGCAGCTGGTGGATTTGAACTGCTAACCTTTTGGTAAGTGTCAGCTTTTAACCACTGCACCACCAGGACTCCAAGCTAATAATCCAAAAAATAGAGCCTGTCTTATATGGTGTGTGTGAGCATCTTCATATCTAGAGATTTTTTTTCTTTAAAGTCTGCTTTGTTTAATATTTTATAGCTAAACCATCTTTCCTTTTAATTAATATTTGTCTTACGTATCTTTTTGACCTTTTAAATTTCATATATTCTTTGTCTTTATATTTAAATATGCCTCCTTAAAATTTCACTCAAGTAAAATTTTGCTGAAGATAATTAAAAAATGGCTGCAGCAGTACATCAACAGGAAACTTCCAGAAATTCAAACTGATTCAGAAAAGGATGTGGAAACTAATGGGCTGCGCAGCTACCACAGCCTCCACCAGACTGAGTCCAGCACAACTAGATGGTGCCCAGCTTCCAACACCGACTGCTCTGACAAGGATCACAACAGAGGGTCCAGGACAGAACTGGAGAAAAATGCAGAACAAAACTATAACTTACAAAAAAAGACCATACTTACTGGTCTGACAGAGACTGGAGAAACCTCAAGAGTATGTCCCCTAAGCGTCCTTTTAAATCAGTACTGAAGTCACTCCTGAGGTTCACCCTTCAGCCAAAGGTAAGACAGACCCATAAAACAAATCAAGACTAAATGGGCACACCAACGCAGGGGCAAGGATGAGAAGGCTGGAGGGAACAGGAAAGCTGATAATGGGGAACCCAAGGTTGACAAGGGTAGAATGTTGACATGGTGTAGGGTTGGCAACCAATGTCACAAAACAATATGTGTATTTATTGCTTAATGAGATACTAATTTGCTCTGTAAATCTTCATCTAAAGCATAATTTAAAAAAAAGAGAGAAAAATCAAAATATCCACCTGATAGCATTTGGGAATTACTATTATTTCCATCATTGTTATCACATAATAACAAAGACCTGTGCATTGTTAATTATAATTACGTTTATTGTGCACTGTCAGGAACAGTACCAAGTACTTTTCATACATTGTTCATTCCGTGCCCGTATTAACCCCATTAAGTAGGTGCTATTATCACATCCAGGTTCCTGTGGATAGTAATGGGTAGGAATGTAAACCTAGGTTGAAATTCTTAACCACTGTTACATTAACTTCAGTTCTACTTCTGGCCACGGTGGTTCTGTTTTTGTATATTAATTGATTAAATGTATTGAGGAAGACTGAAACTATAAACCCAGAGAGATAAATTTGAATATGTAAGTATATAGCCAATGGAAGGATTTCAAAGGGTAATGGAATCAGGGTATTATAATGAAGAAAGATATGGATCATTAGGATGGCCGACCAAAGAGTAAGAAACACCAACTCTTCAGATGAACTATGTGAGCACTACCCAACTGGCACAATGGTAAGTTCCATCACTTGTCTTGTCAAAGAGGATATGACATACTGAAGCCATATACAGCTGTATTTCTGTATGACTTGATTCTGATCCATTGAGCAGACAACCATGTATATTGACTCTGATCTACAAGAAATATGTGCTCTGTGTACTAGGCTTTGGGTACACAGATATACGTTCCCTTTCTTTTCTTTTCTTTTTTAAATAAGTTGTGGTTAAATAAATATTAAAATTAAAAAAATCCTGATTTAAAAGAAAAAAAATAAAATGACATGGAAGGAGGGATATAATTGCTGATGTCCAGTGGATCTTGGCAAAAAGCTGAGAATACCAGAAAGATGTTTATTGTTGTTGTTATTAGGTGCAGTGGAGTCGCTTCCGACTCATAGCGATCCTATGTACCACAGAAAGAAGCACTGTCCGGCCCCGTGCCATACTTACACTCGTTGTTATGCTTCAGCCCGTTGTTGCAGACACTGTGTCAATCCATCTCATTGAGGGTCTTCCTCTTTTAAGCTGACCGTGTACTTTACCAGGCATGATGTCCTTCTCCAGGGACTGATCTCTTCTGACAACATGGCCAAAGTATGTTAGATGCAGTATCACCATCCTGGCTTCTAAGGAGCATTCTGGCTGTACTACTTCCAAGACAGATTTGTTTGTTCTTTTGGTATATTAAATATTCTTTGCCAACACCACAATTCCAAGGCATCAGTTCTTCTTCAGTCTTCCTTATTCATTGTCCATCTTTCACATGCATATGAGGCAATTGAAAATACCACTAATGCTTGGAACCTGAAATATACGACGTATGAATCTAGGAAAATTGGAAATCTTCAAAAACGAAATGGAACACATAAGCATCGATATCCTAGGCATTAGTGAGCTGAAATGGACTGATATTGGCCATTTTGAATTGGATAACACATAGCCTACTATGCCAGAAATGACAACTTGAAGAGAATGGTGTTACATTTATCGTCAAAAAGAACAATTCGAGGTCTATCCTGAAGTACAGTGCTGTCAGTGATAGGATAATATCCATAGGCCTATAAGGAAGACCAGTTAATACGACTACCATTCAAATTTAGGCAGTAACCACTAAGAACAAAGTTGAAGAAATTGAATATTTTTTCAGCTTCTGTAGTCTGAAATTGAGTGAACGTACAATCAGGATGCATTGGTAATTACTGGTGATTGGAATGTGAAAGTTGGAAACAAAGAAGAACAATTGGTAGTTGGAAAATATGGCCTTGGTGATAGAAACAATGCCGGAGATTGAATGATAGAGTTTTGTGAGACCAATGACTTCTTCATTAATAATACCTTTTTTCACCGACATAAATGGCGACTATGCACATGGACCTCACCAGATGGAATACACAGTAACCAAAACGACTACATCTACGGAAAGAGACAAAGGAAAAGCTCAATATCATCAGTCAGAACAAGGCCAGGGGCTGACTGTGGAACAGAGAAATTTTTATGTGTTAATTATTGACTATTCAAAGGCATTTGACTGAGTAGATCATAAGAAATTTTGGATAACATTGCAAAGAGTGGGAATTCCAGGACAGTTAATTTTGCTCATGCAGATTCTCTACATAGACCAAGAGGCAGCAATTGGAACACAACAATGGGACACTGCTTAGTTTGAAATCAGAAAAGATGTGTGTTAGGACTGTATCCTTTCACCACACTTATTCAATCTGTATGCTGAGCAAATGATCTGAGATGGACTATATGAAGAAGGCAGCATCAGCATTAGAGAAAAACTCATAAACAACCTGCAATATGCAGAACACACAGCCTTGCCTGTTGAAAGTGAAGAGGACTTGAAGCACTTGCTGATGAAGATCAAAGACTACAGCCTTCAGTATGAATTACACCTCAAGATAAAGAAAACAAAAATCCTCACAACTGGACCAGTAACCAACCTCATGATAAACTGAGAAAATACTGACGTTGTCAAGGATTTAATTTTACTTTGATCTACAATTAACTCCAGTGGAAGCAGCGGTCAAAAAATCAAAGGATGTATTGCATTTGGCAAATTGGCTGCAAAAGCCCTCTTTAAAGTGTTAAAAAGCAAAAATGTCGCTTTGAGGACTAAGGTGCACCTGACCCAAGCTATTGTATTTTCAGTTGCCTCTTATGCATGTGAAAGATGGGCAATGAGTAAGGAAGACCAAAGAAGAATCGATGCCTTAGAATCACTGTGCTGGTGGAAAATATTGAATATAAAATGGACTGTCAAAAGAATGATCAAATTTGTCTTGGAAGAAGTACAGCAAGAATGCTCCTTAGAAGCGAGGATGGCGAGATTTTGTCCCATGTAATTTGGGCATATTATAAGGAGGAACCAGTCCCTGGAGAAGGACATCATGCTTAGTGAAGTAGAGGGTCAGCAAAAAATGATGGATTAACACAGTGGCCGCGATAATGGACTCAAACATAGAAATGATAGTTAGGTTGGGCGAAATGGGGCAGTGTTTCATTACGATGTGCATAGGGTCACTCTGAGTAGGAATCGACATGAAGGAACCTAAGAATAACAATTTAAAATACTAAAAGGTTTTCTCCAGTCTAGATTCTTTGCTTGGAACATTTCTATTTACATTTGCTGAAAAACTTGTGTTTTTCAGCTTATTAGTGTTTTTATTTTAAATTAAAAAAATCTTTATATTATTCAATGTAGTTATTTTTAGTTACCTATCTTCTCCGTGTCCCCCCTTCATCTCATTCGTGTCTTCTTTGGATTGATTATTTTTTGCATTTCACAATTTCTTTGTATCATTTAAGGCAATATGCACTTTACTTTTTTTATGTTTAGTGATAATCTAGGATAATGTACCATACACTTAATTAATCAAAAACTAATTTTATTACAACTTCATCTACTCAAACAATAAAAGGTATTATATATTTTAACTCATATCTTCACAGCTATTGCTGTCTAAGAAACCACTACGAAACTTGGCAGTTTAAAACAATAAGTTATTATCTCCCCAGGATTCTGGGTTGAGTGGGTTGGTTCTCTGCTAGAATGTCCATTTTGAAGTTGCAATCAGATACTGGCTGGAGTCATCTGAAAACCTATTGGGCTGGATGTCCAAGAATACTTCTTCACTCCCATGTCTAGTGCCGCAATGCTGCTCCATGGGACCTCTCTCTCCAGCAGACAATTATGGGCTTTTTATGTGACCTACAAGTTCTTGACCGAGTTCTCAGCCACTCTACTTGGTGCCATTCACTGAGAAAGAATTTTCTGCAGATTTCCTGGACCTACTTGAGGAGCTGGGAGGTTAATTTCTAGCTAACTCAGACAGAATTGTGTTGTCCCTTACATTCCCTGGTTTATTCAGAGTTCTTCTGAATCCTCACCTTTAGGGGCCTTGTAGTTTATCTCCTGTTGTCCATGAAACACAGAGCCATGAAAGTTGATACAGCATTGTTTTTTTATTTCCTTTGACTAATGTTCTGGTAAAGAAGCTACTTCCTTCTGCCTTATTTTTCTAATTACTGTTTTTATTTGTGTATGTGTGTGTCTGTGGTATATATATGCAGTTCTTTAATGCATGAAAGAAAAACTTAGATCCACATACCTGTAATCTGTTTCCAAGTCTGTCTATCTATCTATTCAACTAGCTCTGTGTGTTGGTTATGATACCTCATCTGCCATGTTTCCAGGCACTGAAGTCTCTGTCATGTTATTTTCACATTACTAACTTAAATTTAATCTTGATTATATATATATATTTTTAATTTTAGGAATGCTGTTTTTACAGACAGGATAGCTGTATATCAGAGAAGCTAACTTACCCAAGGTACCTGTTCTTAGTTGACTGATCCCAGACGGCAACCCCGGCCTTCTCACAGAAAAATCTAAGTGGTTTTTCCTCAACCACATTGTTTTTGATTTTTCACTTCTAGAACATCTTAAAACTTTAATCAAAGCCAAAGTGGTAAGACTTCTCTGTAATATAAAATAATTCTAAACAGATAAAAATATTATATTCAGAACAATGGTTCCAGATTATATGAAGTAGGGAAAGAGAATTATAACCCCTTTTATTCAAATGTAGTTCATATCTTTATTATGGGTTTTAGGTAACACATATATTCACCTAAGCACTATTCCAGTGTGTGTATATGTGTGTGTGTGTGTGTGTGTATCCACAAAGCACAGCAGTTTAAAATAACAATTATTTATTTTGCAAATGAATTTGCAATTTCAACAGGTTTCATCAGGGACAGCTCATCTCTACTCCATGCAACATCAGTGGAAGTGGCTCAGTTGGGAGCTGAAAGATACACTTGCATGATGTGCCACCAAGGACTGAAAAAAATGGCTTTGAATTTGGCTGGGCTCTCAGCTGGGGATGTGCACTAGAAGTCTTGGTTTCTCTCTTTGTCACAGCATGGGGATTCTATAATTGCACCAACACAATTACTCTTAAGACACTTCTTAAAACAGGGAATGGGGCAGCATACAGTCACTTGCAATTCTAAAATTCTGGTAGAAATTGTTGCCAGCTCCTTAATTAAGATTCAGTGTGATTCTCTGGGAATTATTCTACATGATTTTTGCCTCTGCTTTCTGAGTCACCCTTGCTCTACCATGAGAAAACTGAGTAGTCACCTCAATCAGCTTACTCCTTAGACCAAACTAGTGATATTTCTGTCAGAAAAACATGCTTGCAAACATTGCGAGTTTTCCATGAATCTTACTGGAATTTACTCCATTAGACAAAACCCACAACTACCAACCTTGGGCTTCCTGTGACTCTGCTGCACTACAGTGCCCTAAAACATTTTAGTAGTCCTATATATTTTTAACTAAAGAGAATCTACAAGACTCTCAAGATTTATAGAAGGTCTTTTGTCTCTTTGGATGTTTATTTAAGGCACTGTGTCTTAAATCGTCCTGAAGCCTTAATAAATGATTTTAGAGTCACAACTTGTGTTGGATCTTTGGCCTGAGGCCCTTTCTTAATTTGAGACTTCTTCGCTGAAAGTTTTATTTTTGAATCCACTGTGTACTGACTCCTTTGTACACAATATATTTTTTCTTCAGCTCATCTCTCTGCTCTTACGTTTTAACATAGGTCATGAAAAGCCAATTAGCATTTTTATATTCTGTCTGGAAGTTTCTTTAACAAATCTTCCCACAGCAACATTTTGCAAATATTTCTTGATATCTTCTTACGTATTTTATGTTTGATGGTCACATTGGGTCCTTATTTCATGTGAATTTATTTTATCTTTATTATGTGATTTAGGATCTACGTTTTGTTTTCAAAAGGTATTATCCCCATCAAAATTAATGATTTCCATTATTTATCAAAAAATACAAATTATACACGTATCATATGCTATTTATAAACTCAATCACTCATACTTATTGTCAGAGCCCTAATTTCAGACTAAAAACACCACTGCAAGTTATGACAGGAGGACAAATATAATTTTTAATTAATTTACCATATATAAAAAATAATCATATAGGAACAATGCAGCCAGATTGGCAAAGCAAGAGCAAAATAACTTGATACAACACAAAAGAAGAATTTAAATGGGATGAACAAAATAGCAAAACGATATTTTAGAAACGTAACCTGTAACCAGTTTGGTTGCTGCCATTTTGGCAAATTATGCTCAGCATTGATATCACATAAAATGTTTTTCCAGCCACCTCCTCAAGGCCCCCTTGACTTCTTTGTTTCTCACACTGTATATAAGGGGGTTCAAGACAGGTGTGAAGATGGTATAAAAAGCTGAGACCACCTTATCATGGTCCTCTGAACCGTTAGATTTGGGCCTCATGTAGATGAACATGATGGTGCCGTAGAAGAGTCCCACAACCACCAGGTGAGAGGAGCAAGTCTTAAAGGCTTTTTTCTGCGCTCCAGCTGACTGCATGCGGAGCACTGCAGCCAGGATAAGGCTGTATGAGGCCAAAATGAGAGACAAAGGGATCAAGAGCATCAGAATGCAGCAGACATACAATACATGAAAAACTCAAAAATTGTGGTGTCAGCACAGGCAAGGCGTACCAGTGATGGTGCTTCACAGAAAAAGTGATTGATTTCCCGTGAGTGACAGTAAGGGAAGCTCAAAGTGGCACCAGCCTGCATCAGCCCATCGATCCCTCCCAGGAGCCAGGAACCTGATGTCACGAGTAAACAGAGCTTCTGACTCATGAGAATGGGGTAGCGCAGTGGGTGACATATGGCCACATAGTGGTCATAGGACATGGCCGTTAAGAGGAAGAAATCACTCCCTCCCAGAGTGAGAAGAAGGAAGATCTGGACTCCACAGCCAGTGGGAGAGATAGACCTAGTGTGCATCAGGTAGTTGGCTGCCATTTTGGGAACGATGGTGGAGACCAGCGGCATGTCCATGAAAGAAAGCTGGCTAAGCAGGAAGTACATGGGCATGTGGAGTTGAGGGTCCACATGAATGAGAATGATCATAAGGGTGTTGCCCATCAGTGAGGTGATGAAGATCATAAGCACCATGGCAAACAGGAATAGGTGGATCTGTGTGTGGTTAAAGAGCCCTAGAAGAATGAAGTTTATTCCTGTGGTGCCGTTGGCATTGACCATGGCTCTACTGGTGCCTGAAAGATGTAAGAATGATGCAGAAATGAGATTTGTTTAAAATGAAGCTTGTACATATCTTTATGAAAACTTGATCAAATGACTTGGGAAATCTCAGGCTTGGAGGACTACTTACTACTTTAATCTTTCACTTACAAACAAGATTTTTGCCATAGCATACTACTATCCATCTCTGCTGTTACTATACATTATTTTTTATTCACACAAAATTAGATAACATACATATACAGTGGTACAAATTATACCTCTATTGTTTTCTAATAATTTGTCAGTATGCCACACATAATTTACTTATGGCGTTATGAAATATTACTTATGCAATCCGAGTTCTTTACCCTTTTGGTATTTCTATATTGAAGGAAATTCAGGTTTATGCACTTTAGTAGGTATTGAGGTGATATGCCTATAGTTATTACTTTTGCATGTGTTTTAGATATTTGCTTAATCGATTCTCACATGATTTTCTTCAATATCAAGACAAATTAAAATTTCAAAAGTTTCAAAAAAATTACAACCAATAAAACTAAGTTTGATGGGGAAAAAACAAAAGCAAAAATTCTCTATTCCACACTTACATGCAGCCTGTGCTCTAAACACACTAGGCTTTCAGCCTCCACAGATACTACTGTACCCATCGCCATATCATTTATATTATCATGACTTGCATTCCGGATCATGGTGCCTACATCTCGTTAAGTTTAGAACCCCCTCAACATTTAAACTTTTATGTATTATGTTCTTAAACAATGCTGCTGGTTTTAATTTATATATCCATTCTAAGGGAGCCCTGGTGGCACAGTGGTTAAGTTTTTGGCAGCTAACCAAAAGGTTGGCTGTTCAAACTCACCACCCACTCCTTGGAAACTCAATGGGGCAAGCCTATCCTGTAGGGTCAGAATTGACTTGACAGCACAGGTGTTTTGGTTTTATCCATTCAAAAAAAGTTAATAATTTCATAAATGAACATAATTCATATTGCATGCAATTTTCATGTAAATTTGGACATCAATAATTTTATGCTTTTAAAAGTAGAAGACAAAAACTAATCCATTAATTATGACTTATCCAAATGATATTCTCATATAATGAACCTGAGGTCCAACATCTCCCACAGGTAAAATATACAGGTACTCATTCACTTTCAGAATAGCTTCTCTTTTCACTAGAATCTATAACTTCCATTTCTTTTACATCTAAGTATTTTTGGTGGTAGGAATGGATGCATACGTAAATGGATTCACCTATTATACTTAGGTAAGTGGTGTCTTTTGCTCACAAATTCAAATTGTGAAAGAGAGCTGTGAATTCAGGATTACCAACAGTATTATGTTTGGACTTCAGTCATAATCTGTGGTGTAGTAAATCCTTTTTTAGTTTTTCTGTAACTTATTTGGAAAACTTTGCAAATTTTGTGAATGGTCTATGATCTTCAGACCTTTAATACATATTAAAATTTTTTGATTCTTAGTATATACCAACAATGACTTTCATATCATTAAAATATGTAGACGTTCCATTTTTCAAAATTGATATAAATATGCTATAATAGTGAACATATCATTCTTTTATGCTTTGTTCCCTCAAATATATATATTTTGAGTGAAATATATATATATTCAGTTTAATATATTGTTAACTACTGCCAAATTTTATTACATCATATATATGCAATTTATATATATAAATATACATGTATATATATAATGTTTATTTAAGAATACTTAGCTTCTTTCCAATCTTTTGTTAATATAACCCATATCCTTGTGCATGTGGCGATATTTTCTCAAGTAAATATTTTACTAGAATATTTTGGGTTTAAGATAATTGCACCTCCACCTTTTACACTCCAGTCAACTGTCAATTTGTGTGATAATTCCTCCACATATTTTACTGTTAGATGCGATAATTAACAGCAATCAAATAAGTGTGAAAATAAATTTAAATTGCATGTCATTTAAGTTACATGGCAGAAACTCTTTTAATCTACTCATCGACCTCTTGGATTTCTTCTGCAAATTCTCTGTGAATATCTCTTATTCATGATTTCTAGATTGTTTGGCTTTTTTCTTAATAATTTGAAGAATTTCCCATGTATTTTGTAATTTATGTATTTATGTATATAATTTATATATCTTTATAACTTGTTATTTTATATGCATTGTGAATATCTTCTCCAGTTGATTTTATATATTTGACATTTTTGTTATTTTGGACTGAAGTTTTGTATTTTACATTACATATATTTGGGATACTTATATGATATTAATAATTTAATATTAATGTTCTGCATTTCATTAATAGGCTACCATTTTAAACAATTTCAATGTTATTTGGATCAAACAACTTGTTATTGGTATATCAGTTGTTTGAATCTATGATCATTGTTGATTTAATATTACATTGTACTGTCTTTGCATGCATGAATATTAAACATATTAAACTCACAAAATGTATTGCTATAGTTCATCTTTTAATGTGTAGCCTCTGATTTTTTTTTAAAACAAAATAGGGATAATCAGTGTCCTTAAAGGCCACTAAAACATAGGTGTAAAGTAGTCTGTGTCTGTAGATTTTTTTTTTTTAAAATAATGTATTCACTTTCCTATTAGTTTCAGGTAAGCTGTGTTTTCCTATTACTTTTTAAATTCATATGACTTTCTATTTTTAAGGAAACATTTTCCTTTCCTAATCTATTTTCTTTGTTAGCATTTCTTACTGCATTGGGTGGATGGACAGGTCTGTGTCTCTGGCTGCCGCTGAACTGGAGGTCATGACATGCAAAGTTCATTCACTTAAGCCTGCCCTGGGTCAGGGCATACTGGGTATAGACATACGAGTTACGAGTTGCTTAAATAACACGAAGACTAGGAGTCAGAACTCTAAAGACCTGTCCATATTTTGTTCACAAATACGTGTGATATTTGGGGAAGGTCACTTACTTTGCTATGAGCCACTCTCCTTGTTTCTAGACTGGGAAAATTTGCAGACTTTGGTAGACAGCTGTACTGGAGCACTGGTTTCATTTGTTTCCAGCGGGGCTCATTCTCTGCTTCGGCGATTTGATAACCACCTGCTAAGGCCCTGAGCTTAAGGGCAGCTTTCCAATGTTTCTCAGACGCCAAGATTCAATGAATATGATTTTGAAAGTCTTCTGTAGATTTAAATTTAAGATGAAATTATTTTAAACTAAGAGTATTTGAAATATTATCATATCAGGCATTTTATTTGCTGGACAGTTCATATAATGTGAAATAAATGTATATTTCACATTTAGTCGGCATGAATTACTAAGTTCAGAAAAGTTACATGACTGATCTAATAGTAAACATTTAAACTGGTAGCTGCATTCATCTGAAGATTGAACATAAAAGTACATATTTAATGGCCAGGTTTCTTGAGTTTGAATACCTATGCCACTGTTTAGTAGTTGGATAAATTTGAGCAATATGCTTAAACCTCAGTTTCATTATGTGCAAAATGAGATGACATAGTAGTATCTACTATAGGATTATTTGATAATTACAAAATAAAATGCATATAAGTACACTGGAGAATGCATGCACAAGAAGATAGCTCTATAAAGTTATTGATTATTATCATTATTATGTTATTATTGGTCATCTAAAGATGTTTCCTACCAAAATATTTTGAAAGTAAAATTAGTGTTTTCCCATAACTCACATGTAATGTAATGTTACTTATTTCATATCAAAGAACAAAAATATCATTACGTATCAGTCTTCATTTTTCAGCATAAGTGACATGTTTTCTCTGTTCCTTTAGATTTTTCTGTCTGTCCTCTGTCTACCGTCTATGAATTTATTTTGAACATAGAGGAAACACTCATGACCATGGTAAATTTAATTATTCCAAGGCTATTAGGTTATTTGATTATTAATTTTGCAATGTGTTCTCATGCCTTTAATATTCAATGTGTTATAAGAATTGTAACAGATATCATGAAACTTGTCACAAATTCAATAATGTCTCAAAATTCAATCAAAAAATTTTAAAATAGCAGGTAAAAAGAGACAATATTATCTGTATTTCACATCAAAAAGGCAGTTGTTCCCAAGTGAATTCAATTCTTTGTAATTCCACACTACCAAAGTAGAAGAGGATTTGGATTTGCAGATGAAGGAATGGAGGGTTAGATTAATTTATTTTTCCCTGGTCTCAAAAGTAGGAAGCATGGGTCCAAAATCCTAGTCATGAAAGTAAACTCCCCACAGTTATTTTGGGCTTGCCAGCCAGTTTTTTGTTCCAATTATTATCTTAATAGTGACAAAACTTTTTGAATAAAGCAAACAACATAAAGAATGGGCTCTCAAACACATCGTTGTTGTTAGATGCCATTAAGTCACCTAACACACGGCTACCCCGGGCAAAATGCTGCCCAGTCCTGCGCCATTCCCATAATCGGTTGTTGATCGGACTATTGCCATCTATTGGGTTCACTTTGGCTGACTTTTCAGAAGTATATCGCTCGCCTTTCCTTCCTAGTGCATCTCAGTCTGGGAAATCTGCTGGAGCTCATTGGAGCAACTGTGAGTTCTGTGAAGTTAGGCAGCTCTCTTATAAACTGTGCGTCTCAGGTTAGTGTATTTAAAATGGGTAACTGTTCTACTTTGTAAAAATGAAAAAAGATAGTGCATGTAGAATGTTTAATTAAATTATTTATATTTAGTATGTTATCAATAAAAGATAGCCAACATAAATTTTATCTCTACACAAACTTTTCCCCAAAGAGAAATTCATGAATAGAGAATTTAATAGAATCAGATATATGCATCCATTTACCTTAGAGTCAGAGTGTTAACTAAGACTCAACTTTCGTAAAAAGCTTAGTACAGATCGTCCCCGACTTAAGACATATTTGAGTTACAAGGAACTGCCCTATGACTATCCTTTCTTATCTTTGTACATCTTATTCTTAGTAATATGTACTACTTATAACGTTGTAGCACGTAATTTGTTGATGTTATCATTCTCATGCCAATCCCAAAGACAAATAAAGATTGGATTTATAAAGATATTGATAATAGGAGGCAAAAATAATGAATATTTTTTAAAAAATAGATATTCTACTTATATCAGAACTGACATGACAAGAGTCTTCAGAATGGAACCCTGTCTTACACTGGGAAATACCCGTAGTATTATTTTCATAATTATAATTTGATAAAGATACGTTAGTGCAATATAAGTATGAAAGGATGTTCTTTCTCACTGGAAATTAATACATAGTTTAAACTAAATTTTTATAATTTTTATGCATTCAAACATTATACACTCAATGTTTCTTTATGATATGCATTACTGGTAGGAATGCAATGAAAATTAATCTCAGGGTAAAAGTGAAAAATCCTTTATTAGTCAATTTGGCAATTCGGAGTGACAGCCAGAGAGCTAGTCTTGTCCCTTGAAGCATTGCCATACGTTGTGGATATCATTCTAAAATATGACTAAAAAAGAAGGGCTGGGAGGAGACCCTGTAAACACAAAGGGCTTATTTTGCAAGGTTTTCCACAACGTGCATCCTGAATTATTACAGAACTAATAAATTTCCCATGGAACACAATATAACAGCTGGGACACTCTTAGATATCATGCTAATTGTATAAACAAATTGTAAAAAATGTATATGGAAGAATATAAAAGGAATAGTTATGATGTTATCAAGTGCAATCCAGGTGCTTTAATTTCCGTGGTTTCCAAATAGTATGATTGTGATATAGTTTTTTAAATTACAGAAATTAAGTGGGCCACAGTGAAAGCATTAGCGCATACCATCCCCTGTTGTAAGCACTCAGTCTAGGAGTCGTAGCACTAACCTGCATCAGAGGAGCCACCGTGCAGGAGGTGTGGAATACTCTAAGCCTCTGGTTCCCAGATCACTGTTCGGATCCCCACCAATGCCTCTGTTGCCGGTATAAAATACAAGGCACCTGGCTAAAGCCTTAGGGATTCCTGAGCTCCAGGCTGCAGAAATGCTCGTGGGAAAGCATTCGGAAGAATACAGATGACCACATGCTCTCCTCATTTATTACCTCCATACAGGACTATTTTAAAATCTCAGGATATTTGATCTCTGAAGAAAATGGACTGTTTTATCAACCTGCTAAAGTCAGAATGGGATTATTTTGAATCTGATGCTTGCCTTATAATATTATTAGTATTAAATGAGTTGCGATGCATAAAGCACTTAACTCATGCCTGGAAAATACACTTAGTCCATAATCCTGTTAACCTAAACTTTCACAATAACTAATGTGTCAAGAAAGAGCTGGTAATGATGTGGGAACAGAGTGGACTTTTAGACATGTCTTACCCAACAAAAGGCCATGACCGAATTGAACTTTTCCAGTCTTGAAACTTTCTAGCTATATATTTTGGGCCTGTTATATAACCTCTCTGAGCCTGAGTTTAATCATCTGTAAAAGGGGCATCATAATGCCTCTTCCATAGGATTATTTTTAGAGGCTACTGTATAGAATAAGGAGCCCTGGTAGTGCAGTCGTTAAGAGCTCAGCTGCTGACCAAAACGCCAACAGCTCAAATTCACCAGAAGCTCCTTGAAAACTCCATGGGGCAGTTCTACTCTGTCCTATTGGGTCGCTATGAGTTGGAATAGACTTGATGACAATGGGTTTAGTTTTGGTTTTGGGTATGGAATAAATATAAAGCACCAGATCTATCAAACAAGTATAATTTCAGTATCTCCTTTCTTCTCTGCTTTAGCAGGATATGTTGACTTATGAACTGACGTACAGTAATGAGAGTTTTTTTTAATGTCTTTATCTTGCAACAGAAAACAGTAAAAATCAGTTACCATTGAGTTACCTCTGACTCATGGCAACCCTGTGTGTGTCAGAGTGGAACTGTGCTCTGTAGAGTTTTTAATGGGTGATTTTTCAGAATTAGATCACCAGGTCTTTCTTCCAAGGTGCCTTTGGGTGGACTTGAACCTCCATCTTCTCAGTTAGCATCTGAACATGTTAACTGTACCACCCAGGGGCTCCGCTCCAGGAGATTATACAGTATAAGTGTTTGCACCACTCAGGAGCTCCAATATGGGAGGTTATACGATGCTGTGCTACATAATCAAAATATAATAAGCATTAACTGATTGATTTGTTATAGCTCTGCTTATGAACTGGTTAAGGGTTAAGAAAATGGGCTGAATTATTGCAGTGCAATGAATCACTTTTATATGGCTTTCTTGCCCTGGTCTTGTAACTTCACAAAATGATTGTCTGGGCCAAAATTTTGCAAGGTATTAGTAGATTTACTACAAAACTAGTGGATTGAAAATTCACTTAATGGGATTGTGCCCTATGTGGTCCAACAAGGAGATTGGTCGCTGTTCCTATTCTGTTAGGCTTATATAAGGGCCAAATCCACAGAGGTTCTGGGGCCCCTCACTACCATCAAAAAGAGCGTAGAGTGGAGTGCAGCCTTTGGGCCCAGGGTCCCTGCACTTAGAACTCCCTATATCAAGAAGAGAGAGTTGTAATAGTGAAGACAGGGATGGTGGCCTTGCTGGTCCATAGAGAGAGAACTGAGTGTGTTTGTGCAGGGGTGTGCCTCCTACTAAAGTACTGCAACACTTGTACCTGTGGGACAGAGACCTGAGTGTGGCTGGTGTAATTTGCTTCCTTCCCCCTTCGGGCATCGTGGTGGGAACAATACATTCCCTCATGCAGGGTAGGCCTTGGTATCATGACAGCAAGACAGAGAACCACTCTGGCCTGGGTAGCATGGTAGGAGGCAGCAGCATAGGTCAAGAAGGGCCCAGTGGCAGAGGCTCAGGAGATCCTGTGCAGGGGTCTTTCCATTAGTGAAGCAAGGCCCAGTGAGGCCCAGGGGTAGAACAGAAGCCTCGGAAGCCATGCAGGTGTCCCAGGTAGCATGGTGGTAGCCAGAGGTAGAGGTGACATGAAGACAACATTTGACCAGAAACACAACGTGCCAGTACAGTGATATTAGAAAGAATATGAGTAGTTTGGAAAAGAATAAGCAGATCTGCTTTGAGAATTTGTTTTACTGTTTACTGTTTGCTTTCTAGAAATAATAATAGTGGCTTTCACTTTGCCAATATTGTGTAAATGTCTTGATCACAGATGGCCGTAGCACTCATGGAATGGTTGATGCCAGTGGTTGTACATGCCTCATTCCTAGTTGTCTGCTAGTTTGAGGCACATCCTGTTTGCATGTGCAATGTGGTTAGATAGACAAACCACACAATTATGTTATATAATTATACTAGGATTGTCAAACCAATCTATGAAGGGATATTTGAATTTTATTTCCCAACAGGCATATACCTATGGATATAGTCAATAATATGAGAAAAAAGAAAATGGAAGTAGAAATATAAGTCAAATTCTGGTAACCCTGAATAAATAAATTAAAAGAGAAAATAATAATATTAAAATCAATAACAAAAATCAGAACAGTTAATATTTATTGAGTTATTAATTTCTAACAAAACAATAATAGTAGGAGACTTCAACACACCACTTTTGGTGAAGGACAGGACATCCAGAAAGAAGCTCAATAAAGACACGGAAGACCTAAATGCCACAATCAACCAACTTGACCTCATAGACATATACAGAACACTCCGCCTGACAGCAGCCAAGTATACTTTCTTTTCTAGTGCACATGGAACATTCTCTAGAAGACCACATATTAGGGCATAAAACAAGCCTTAGCAGAATCCAAAACATTCAAATATTACGAAGCATCTTCTCTGACCATAGGGGCATAAAGGTGGAAATCAATAACAGGAAAAGCAGGGAAAAGAAATCAGACACTTGGAAACTGAACAAAACAAAAGACTGGATTACAGAAGGCATTAAGGATGGAATAAAGAAATTCCAATGAGAACGAAAACACTTCCTGTAAAAACGCTGGGACACAGTGAAAGCAATGCTCAGAGGTCAATTTATATCAATAAATGCACACATACAAAAAGAAGAAAGGGCCAAAATCAAAGAATTATCCCCACAACTTGAACAAATAGAAAGAGAGCAACAAAAGAAACTCACAGGCACCAGAAAAAAGAACAAATACTAAAAATTAGAGCTGAACTAAAAGAAATAGAAAAAAAAAATGAAAATAATTAACAAGACCAAAAGCTGGTTTTTTTGAAAAAATTAACAAAATTGATAAACCACTAGCCAAACTGACAAAAGAAAAACAGGAGAGGAACCAAATAACCTGAATAAGAAATGAGATGGGCGATATTACAACAGACCCAACTGAAATTAAAAGAATCATATCAGATTTTTGTGAAAAATTGTACTCTGACGAATGTGAAAACCTAGAAGAAATGGGTGAATTCCTAGAAACACACTGCCTACCTAAACTAACACAAAAAGAGGTAGAACAGCTAAATAGACCCATAACAAAAGAACAGATGGAAAAGGCAATCAAACCCCCCCACCCCAAAAAAGCCCTGGTCTGGACAGCTTCACTGCAGAGTTCTACCAAACATTCAGAGAAGAGTTAACACCACTACTACTTAAGGTATTTTAGAGCATAGAAAAGGACAGAATACTACCAAACTCATTCTATGAAGCCACCATATCCCTGATACCAAAACCAGGTAAAGACACCACAAGAAAAGAAAATTATAGACCTATATCCCTCATGAACTTAGATGCAAAAATCCTCAACAAAATTCTCGCCAACAGAATTCAACAACATATCAAAAAATAATTCACCATGACCAAGTGGGATTCATACCAGGTACGCAGGAATAGTTCAACATTAGAAAAACAATTAATGTAATCCATGACATAAATAAAACAAAAGACAAGAATCCTATGATTTTATCAATTGATGCAGAAAAGGCATTTGACAAAATCCAACACCTATTCATGATAAAAACTTGAGCAAAACAGGAATAGAAGGAAAATTTCTCAACATAATAAAGGGCATTTATATAAAGCCAACAGCAAACATCACCCTAAATGGAGAGAGCCTGAAAGCATTCCCACTGAGACTGGGAACCAGACAAGGATGCCCATTATCATTGCTCTTACTCAACATTGTGTTGGAGGTCCTAGCCAGAGAAATTAGGCTAGATAAGGAAATAAAGGGCATCCAGATTGTCAAGGAAGAAGTAAAAGTATCTCCATTTGCAGGTGACATGATCTTATACACAGAAAACCCTAAGGAATCCTTCAGAAAACTACTGAAACTAATAGAAGAGTTCAGCAGAGTATCAGGATACGAGATAAGCATACAAAAATCAGTTGGATTCCTCTACACCAACAAAAAGAACATTGAAGAGGAAATCACCAAATCAATGCCATTTACCGTAGCCCCCAAGAAGATAAAATAATTAGGAATAAATCTTACCAGAGATGTAAAAGACTTATACAAAGAAAACTGCAAAACACTTCTGCACGAAACCAAAAGAGACTTACATGAGTGGAAAAACATACCTTACTCATCGATAGGAAGACTTAACATTATAAAAATGTCTATTCTGCCAAAAGGGATCTATACATTTAATGCAATTCCAATCCAAATCCCAACAGCATTCTTTGATGAGATGGAGAAACAAATCACCAACTTCATATGGAAGGGAAAGAAGCCCCGGATAAATAAGGTATTACTGAAAAAGAAGAACAAAGTGGGAGGCCTTACTTTCCCTGATTTTACAACCTATTATACCACCACGGTAGTCAAAACAGCCTGGTACTGGTACAACAACAGATACATGGACCAGTGGAAAAGAATTGAGAATCCAGATATAAATCCATCCACATATGAGCAGTTAATTTTTGACAAAGGCCCCAAAACAGTTAAATGGGGGAGAAGACAGTCTTTTTAACAAATGGTGCTGGCATAACTGGATATCCATCTGGAAAAAATGAAACAAGACCCATACCTCACTCCATGCAAAAAAACTGAGCTCAAAATGTATCAAACACCTAAATATAAAATCTAAAAAGGTAAAGATCATGGAAGAGAAAATAGGGACACTGTTCGGAGCCCTAATACATGGCGTAAATAGTATAGAAAACATTATTAAAAATGCAAAACAAAAACTAGATAACTGGGAGCTCCTAAGAATCAAAAATCTATGCTCATCCAAAGACTTCACCAAAAGAGTAAAAAGGCTTACAGACTGGGAAAAAGTTTTCAACTATGACATTTCCGATCAGCGCCTGATCTCTAAAGTCTACATGATACTGCAAAAACTCAACTGCAAAAAGACAAATAACCCAATTAAAAAATGGGCAAAAGACAGGCGGAGCCAAGATGGCGGACTAGGCAGACGCTACCTCGGATCCCTCTTACAACAAAGACACGGAAAAACAAGTGAATCGATCACATACATAACAATCTACGAACCCTGAACAACAAACACAGATTTAGAGACGGAGAACGAACTAATACGGGGAAGCAGCGATTGTTTCCGGAGCCTGGAGCCAGCGTACCAGTCAGGTACGGCACAAGCACAGAGAGCGGCTCCACCCCCCTGAACTAATCCCGGGAGGGGGACCAGCTGGTTTCACCGGCGGCGTGGGACGCAGCCGGTAGGAGAAGTCCCCGGGAGGCAGTGACTGGTCTTGGAGCAGAAAGAGCAGCGTCCGAGCCGGGGAACCGTCCCGCAGGGATTTGGACTGGATGCAGGTACGGCATAAACAGGGAAAGTTGCTCCACCCCCCTGAACTAACCCCGGGAAGGGGACCAGCCGGGTCGCGCGGGCAGCGTGGGACACAGCCGGTAGGAGAAGTCCCTGGGAGGCAGCGACTGGTATTGGAGCAGGGAGAACAGCGTCCCAGCCGGGACACTCGGTCACGGCACAAGCACGGGGACCTGCTCCACCCATCTGAACTAACCCCGGGAGGAGGCCCAACTGGTTCTCGGAGGCGGCACGGCCACGCGGCTGGAGGGACGAGAAGTACCCGGAAGGCAGCGACTGATTTTGGAGTCGAGAGTGCACCGTCCCAGTAGGGGAGCCTTGACGCTGGGCGTGGGGCTGGAAGCGGAGGATCTGACCGTGACTCCAGCGGGCCAGACCCCCCGGGGGCAATCTCCACACAGCCAGCACACATAGGCGACGTGCCCCCCGGGAGTCTCAGATATAATAGTCATTCCAAGCAAGACAAGCAACTCTGGCTATATTCTGAGGTGCTACTCTCCTATCTCTCTGTTCCCTCCCCCACCCTCCCCAGGCGGCTTCATTAACATCTGAATAGCCTGAGCCAGAGGGAGAACTCTGATAGGGATCTGACAGCATTTTTTTTTTAGCGGATTTTCTGGAAAAACTAGTTTCCCAGTGATGGCTCGGAGACAACAATCCATATCAAACCACTTAAAGAAGCAGACCATGACAGCTTCTCCAACCCCCCAAACAAAAGAATCAAAATCTTTCCCAAATGAAAATACAATCTTGGAATTATCAGATACAGAATATAAAAAACTAATTTACAGAATGCTTAATGATACCACAAATGAAATTAGGACAACTGCAGAAAAAGCCAAGGAACACACTGATAAAACTGTTGAAGAACTCAAAAAGATTATTCAAGAACATAGTGGAAAAATTAATAAGTTGCAAGAATCCATAGAGAGACAACATGTAGAAATCCAAAAGATTAACAATAAAATTACAGAATTAGACAACACACTAGGAAGTCAGAAGAGCAGACTCAAGCAATTAGAATGCAGACTGTGACATCTGGAGGACCAGGGAATCGACACCAACACAGCTGAAAAAAAATCAGATAAAAGAATTAAAAAAAAATGAAGAAACCCTAAGAATTATGTGGGACTCTATCAAGAAGGATAACCTGCGGGTGATTGGAGTCCCAGAACAGGGAGGGGGGACAGAAAACACAGAGAAAATAGTTGAAGAACTCCTGACAGAAAACTTCCCTGACATCATGAAAGACGAAAGGATATCTATCCAAGATGCTCATCGAACCCCATTTAAGATTGATACAAAAAGAAAAACACCAAGACATATTATCATCAAACTCACCAAAACCAAAGATAAACAGAAAATTTTAAAAGCAGCCAGGGAGAAAAGAAAGGTTTCCTTCAAGGGAGAATCAGTAAGAATATGTTCTGACTACTCAGCAGAAACCATGCAGGCAAGAAGGGAATGGGACGACATATACAGAGCACTGAAGGAGAAAAACTGCCAGCCAAGGATCATATATCCAGCAAAACTCTCTCTGAAATATGAAGGCGAAATTAAGATATTTACAGACAAACACAAGTTTAGAGAATTTGCAAAAACCAAACCAAAGCTACAAGAAATACTAAAGGATATTGTTTGGTCAGAGAACCAATAATATCAGATATCAACACAAAACAAGGTCACAAAACAGAACGTCCTGATATCAACTCAAATAGGGAATTCACAAAAACAAACAAATTAAGATTAATTAAAAAAACATACACATAACAGGGAATCATGGAAGGCAATAGGTAAAAGATCACAATAATCAAAAAGAGGGACTAAATATAGGAGACATTGAACTGCCATATGGAGAGTGATACAAGACGATATAGAACAATACAAGTTAGGTTTTTACTTAGAAAAATAGGGGTAAATAGTAAGGTAACCACAAAAAGGTATAACAACTCTATAACTCAAGATAAAAACCAAGAAAAACGTAACGACTCAACTAACATAAAGTTAAGCACTATGAAAATGAGGATCTCACAATTTACTAAGAAAAACGCCTCAGCACAAAAAAGTATGTGGAAAAATGAAATTGTCAACAACACACATAAAAAGGCATCAAAATGACAGCACTAAAAACTTATTTATCTATAATTACCCTGAATGTAAATGGACTAAATGCACCAATAAAGAGACAGAGAGTCACAGACTGGATAAAGAAACACGATCCATCTATATGCTGCCTACAAGAGACACACCTTAGACTTAGAGACACAAACAAACTAAAACTCAAAGGATGGAAAAAATATATCAAGCAAACAATAAGCAAAAAAGAAGAGGAGTAGCAATATTAATTTCTGACAAAATAGACTTTAGACTTAAATCCACCACAAAGGATAAAGAAGGACACTATATAATGATAAAAGGGACAATTGATCAGGAAGACATAACCATATTAAATATTTATGCACCCAATGACAGGGCTGCAAGATACATAAATCAAATTTTAACAGAACTGAAAAGCGAGATAGATACCTCCACAATTATAGTAGGAGACTTCAACACACCACTTTCGGAGAAGGACAGGACATCCAGTAAGAAGCTCAACAGAGACACGGAAGATCTAATTACAACAATCAACCAACTTGACCTCATTGACTTATACAGAACTCTCCACCCAACTGCTGCAAAATATACTTTTTTTTCTAGCGCACATGGAACATTCTCTAGAATAGACCACATATTAGGTCATAAAACAAACCTTTGCAGAGTCCAAAACATCGAAATATTACAAAGCATCTTCTCAGACCACAAGGCAATAAAACTAGAGATCAATAACAGAAAAACTAGGGAAAAGAAATCAAATACTTGGAAAATGAACAACACCCTTCTGAAAAAAGGCTGGGTTATAGAAGACATTAAGGAGGGAATAAGGAAATTCATAGAAAGCAATGAGAATGAAAATACTTCCTATCAAAACCTCTGGGACACAGCAAAAGCAGTGCTCAGAGGCCAATTTATATCAATAAATGCACACATACAAAAAGAAGAAAGAGCCAAAATCAGAGAACTGTCCCTACAACTTGAACAAATAGAAACTGAGCAACAAAAGAATCCATCAGGCACCAGAAGAAAACAAATAATAAAAATTAGAGCTGAACTAAATGAATTAGAGAACAGAAAAACAATTGAAAGAATTAACAAAGCCAAAAGCTGGTTCTTTGAAAAAATTAACAAAATTGATAAACCATTGGCTAGACTGACTAAAGAAATACAGGAAAGGAAACAAATAACCCAAATAAGAAACGAGATGGGCCACATCACAACAGAACCAAATGAAATTAAAAGAATCATTTCAGATTATTATGAAAAATTGTACTCTAACAAATTTGAAAACCTAGAAGAAATGGATGAATTCCTGGAAAAACACTACCTACCTAAACTAACACATTCAGAAGTAGAACAACTAAATAGACCCATAACAAAAAAAGAGATTGAAACGGTAATCAAAAAACTCCCAACAAAAAAAAGCCCTGGCCCGGACGGCTTCACTGCAGAGTTCTACCAAACTTTCAGAGAAGAGTTAACACCACTACTACTAAAGGTATTCCAAAGCATAGAAAATGACGGAATACTACCCAACTCATTCTATGAAGCCACCATCTCCCTGATACCAAAACCAGGTAAAGACATTACAAAAAAAGAAAATTATAGACCTATGTCCCTCATGAACATTGATGCAAAAATCCTCAACAAAATTCTAGCCAATAGAATCCAACAACACATCAAAAAAATAATTCACCCTGATCAAGTGGGATTTATACCAGGTATGCAAGGCTGGTTTAATATCAGAAAAACCATTAATGTAATCCATCACATAAATAAAACAAAAGACAAAAACCACATGATCTTATCAATTGATGCAGAAAAGGCATTTGACAAAGTCCAACACCCATTCATGATAAAAACTCTTACCAAAATAGGAATTGAAGGAAAATTCCTCAACATAATAAAGGGCATCTATGCAAAGCCAACAGCTAATATCACTCTAAATGGAGAGAACCTGAAAGCATTTCCCTTGAGAACGGGAACCAGACAAGGATGCCCTTTATCACCGCTCTTATTCAACATCATGTTGGAAGTCTTAGCCAGGGCAATTAGGCTAGACAAAGAAATAAAGGGTATCCGGATTGGCAAGGAAGAAGTAAAGTTATCACTATTTGCAGATGACATGATTATATACACAGAAAACCCTAAGGAATCCTCCAGAAAACTACTGAAACTAATAGAAGAGTTTGGCAGAGTCTCAGGTTATAAAATAAACATACAAAAATCACTTGGATTCCTCTACATCAACAAAAAGAACACCGAAGAGGAAATCACCAAATCAATACCACTCACAGTAGCCCCCAAGAAGATAAGATACTTAGGAATAAATCTTACCAAGGATGTAAAAGACCTATACAAAGAAAACTACAAAGCTCTACTACAAGAAATTCAAAAGGACATACTTAAGTGGAAAAACATACCCTGCTCATGGATAGGAAGACTTAACATAGTAAAAATGTCTATTCTACCAAAAGCCATCTATACATTTAACGCACTTCCGATCCAAATTCCAATGTCATATTTTAAGGGGATAGAGAAACAAATCACCAATTTCATATGGAAGGGAAAGAAGCCCCAGATAAGCAAAGCACTACTGAAAAAGAAGAAGAAAGTGGGAGGCCTCACCTTACCTGACTTCAGAACCTATTATACACCAAAGTAGTCAAAACAGCCTGGTACTGGTACAACAACGGACACATAGACCAATGGAACAGAATTGAAAACCCAGACATAGATCCATCCACGTATGAGCAGCTGATATTTGACAAAGGACCAGTGTCAATTAACTGGGGAAAAGATAGCCTTTTTAACAAATGGTGCTGGCATAACTGGATATCCATTTGAAAAAAAATGAAACAGGACCCATACCTCACACCATGCACAAAAACTAACTCCAAGTGGATCAAAGACCTAAACATAAAGACTAAAACGATAAAGATCATGGAAGAAAAAATTGGGACAACCCTAGGAGCCCTAATACAAGGTATAAACAGAATACAAAACATTACCAAAAATGATGAAGAGAAACCCGATAACTGGGAGCTCCTAAAAATCAAACACCTATGCTCATCTAAAGACTTCACCAAAAGAGTAAAAAGACCACCTACAGACTGGGAAAGAATTTTCAGCTATTACATCTCGGACCAGCGCCTGATCTCTAAAATCTACATGATTCTGTCAAAACTAAACCACAAAAAGACAAACAACCCAATCAAGAAGTGGGCAAAGGATATGAACACACATTTCACTAAAGAAGATATTCAGGCAGCCAACAGATACATGAGAAAATGCTCTCGATCATTAGCCATTAGAGAAATGCAAAGTAAAACTACGATGAGATTCCATCTCACACCAGGAAGGCTGGCATTAATCCAAAAAACACAAAATAATAGGTGTTGGAGAGGCTGCGGAGAGATTGGAACTCTTATACACTGCTGGTGGGAATGTAAAATGGTACAACCACTTTGGAAATCTATCTGGCGTTATCTTAAACAGTTAGAAATAGAACTACCATACAACCCAGAAATCCCACTCCTCGGAATATACCATAGAGATACAAGAGCCTTCATACAAACAGATTCATGCACACCCATGTTTATTGCAGCTCTGTTTACAATAGCAAAAAGTTGGAAGCAACCAAGGTGTCCATCAACGGATGAATGGGTAAATAAATTGTGGTATATTCACACAATGGAATACTATGCATCGATAAAGAACAGTGACGAATCTCTGAAACATTTCATAACATGGAGGAACCTGGAAGGCATTATGCTGAGCGAAATTAGTCAGAGGCAAAAGGACAAATATTGTATAAGACCACTATTACAAGATCTTGGGAAATAGTAAACCTGAGAAGAACACATACTTTTGTGGTTACGAGGGGGGGAGGGAGGGAGGGTGGGAGAGGGTTTTTTATTGATTAATCAGTAGATAAGAACTGCTTTAGGTGAAGGGAAAGACAACACTCAATACATGGAAGGTCAGCTCAATTGGACTGGACCAAAAGCAAAGAAGTTTCCGGGATAAAATGAATGCTTCAAAGCTCAGCGGAGCAAGCGCGGGCGTCTGGGGAACATGGTTTGCGGGGACTTCTAAGTCAATTGGCAAAATAATTCTATTATGAAATCATTCTGCATCCCAATTTGAAATGTGGCGTCTGGGGTCTTAAATGCTAACAAGCGGCCATCTAAGATGCAGCAATTGGTCTCAACCCACCTGGAGCAAAGGAAAATGAAGAACACCAATGCCACACGGCAACTAAGAGCCCAAGAGACAGAAAGGGCCACATGAACCAGAGACCTACATCATCCTGAGACCAGAAGAACTAGTTGGTGCCCGGCCACAATCGATGACTGCCCTGACAGGGAGCACAGCAGAGGACCCAGGAGATCAGTGGGATGCAGACCCCAAATTCTCATAAAAAGACCAAACTTGGTGGTCTGAGTGAGACTGGAGGAATCCCGGCGGCCATGCTCCCCAGACCTTCAGTTGACACAGGACAGGAACCATCCCCGAAGACAACTCATCAGAAATGAAAGGGACTGGTCAGCGGGTGGGAGAGGGACGCTGATGAAGAGTGAGCTAATTATATCAGGTGGACACTTGAGATTGTGTTGGCAACTCTTGTCTGGAGGGGGGATGGGAGGATAGAGAGAGAGGGAAGCCGGCAAAATTGTCAAGAAAGGAGAGACTGAAAGGGCTGACTCAAGAGGGGGAGAGCAAGAGGGAGTAGGGAGTGAGATGTATGTAAACTTATATGTGACAGACTGATTGGATTTGTAAACGTTCACTTAAAGCTTAATAAAAGTTATTTAAAAAAATGGGCAAAAGATATGAATAGACACTTCACTATAAGAAATGTTCACGATTATAAGCCATTAAAGAAATGCAGATCAAAACTACAATGAGATTTCATCTCATTCCACCAAGGCTGGCGTTAATCCAAAAAACACAAAATAGTAAATGTTGGAGAGGCTGTGGAGAGATTGCAACACTTATACACTGCTGGTGGGAATGTAAAATGGTACAAGCACTTTGGAAATCAATTTGGGTCTTCCTTAAAAATCTAGAAATACAACTACCATAGGATCCAGCAATCCCACTCCTTGGAATATATCCTAGAGAAATAAGAGCCTTTACACAAACAGATATATGCACACCCATGTTTATGCAGCACTGTTTACAATAGCAAAAAGCTGGAAGCAACCGAGATGCCCATCAACAGATGAATGGATAAATAAATTATGGTATATTCACACAATGGAATACTATGCAACGTTAAAGAACAGCAAGGAATCTGTGAAACATTTCATAACATGGAGGAACCTGGAAGGCATTATGTTGAGTGAAATTAGTCGGTTGCAAAAGGACAAATATTGTATAAGACCACTATTATAAGAACTTGAGAAATAGTTAACTGAGAAGAAAACATTCTTTGTCATTACAGGAGGGAGGGCGGGAGAGGGGTTTAGATAGTAGATAAGAACTATTTTAGGTGAAGGGAAAGATAGCACACAATACAGGGGAGGTCAGCACAGTTGGACTAAACCAAAAGCAAAGAAGCTTCCTGAATAAACTGAATGCTTCGAAGGCCAGCGTAGCAGGGGCAGGGGTCTGGGGACCATGGTTTCAGGGGACATCTAAGTCAGTTGGCACAATAAAATCTATTAAGAAAACATTCTGCATCCCACTTCGAAGAGTGGCATCTGGGGTCTTAAACGCTAGCAAGCAGCCATGTAAGATGCATCAATTGGTCTCGACCCACCTGGATCAAAGGAGAATGAAGAAGACCAAGGACACAAGGTGATTACGAGCCCAAGAGACAGAGAGGGCTACATGAACCAGTGACTACATCATCCTGAGACCAGAAGAACTAGATGGTGCTCGGCTACAACTCATGACTGCCCTGACAGGGAGCACAACAGAGAACCCCTGAGGGAGCAGGAGAGCAGTGGGATGCAGACCCCAAATTCTCATAGAAAGACTAGACTTAATGGTCTGACTGAGATTAGAAGGACCCTGGTGGTCATGGCCCCCAGACCTTCTGTTGGCCCAGGACAGGAACCTTTCCTGAAACCAACTCTTCAGACATGGATTGGACTGGAAAATAGGTTGGAGAGGGACGCTGGTGAGGAGCGTGATTCTTGGATCTGGTGGACACTTGAGACTATGTTGGCATCTCCTGCCTGGAGGGGAGATGAAAGGGTGGAGGGGTTAGAAGCTGGTGAAATGGACATGAAAAGAGAGAGTGGAGGGAGAGAGGGGGACTGTCTCATTAGGGGGATAGCAATTGGGAGTATATAAGTTTTTTTTTGTGAGAGACCTATTTGATTTGTAAACTTTCACTTAGAGCACAATAAAAATTATTTAAAAAATATTTATTGAGAAATTACTGATTGAGCTACATCGTTTCTAACAGTCTATTTGCATGATTTCATCGAAGCAGAATCATGAAGATGTTATTTTTAGCTCCCACTGACTTTTGATGAAACTGGATCTTAGTAAAGTTAAGTTACAAGGTTAAAAACTTAATAAGATTAGACTAGGAGAATGGTCTGGTGGTCTACTTCCAATAATTAGCCAATGTAAAACTTATGGATCACAACAGAACATTGTCTGACTCACTTCCTTTGGATAAACCATTAGGAGGGATCAATCTAATGCAGGACCTCATGCTTGGGGAAATACCGGGCCAGAGAGGGTAAGGGAGACCTTTGTTGAGGCAGACTGGCACAATAGCCACTATAGTCATTGCAAAATTGTACTTGTTTAATTAATAATTTTAATACTTTTTTTTCTGCAGTAGAGATATTTTTAATTTTATTGAAGTTTGTAAATAGATAAATACTATCTCTCTATGCATAGTACAGTGAGATGAATTAACTCAAAGGGAAGAGACCTGAGTACAAATATCCTAGAAGAAGAAACAGAATATTTTTTGACATCTGGGAGCTGACCTGGCACTATCAATTAGGTTTTTGTATTGCCAGGAGCTGGCCTTGATGTCTGCCTGTTGAACAGACATGGTTTTACAAAATATCAATACGGAAGACAGGAAAAAGATTCTCCAAAGGTGTCCTTGTCTCAATCCCTGGAATCTGTGAATATGTTAAGTTACATGGCAAAGGAGAATTAAGATTGTACATGGAATTAAAATTGTTAATCAGCTGACCTTAAGAAAGAGTATCCTAAATTATCCAGGTGGTTTCATTGTAATCCCAAGGGCCTTAAAAGTGGGAGAGGGAAGAGGAAGAGAGAATCAGAGATAGCAGTGTGAGAAGGACTCAGCTCAAAATTGTTGGCTTTGAAAAAAGAGGAAGTGGATTGTCATGGATTGAATTGTGTTCCCCAAAAATGTCTGTCAGCTTAGCTGGGCCATGAGTCCCAGTATTGTGTGATTGTCCATCATTTTATGTGATTTCCCTGTGTTGTAAATCCTATCACTATGATGAAATGAGATGGATTAGTGGCAGATATACTGATGAGATATACAAGTTTGGATAGTGTCTTAAGCCAATCTCTTTGAGATATAAAAGAGAGAAATGAGCAGAGAGATGGGGGGCCTTATACCACCAAGAAAGCAGTGCTGGGAGCAGAGGGTGTCCTTTGCACCTGAGGTTCCTGTGCTGAGATGCTCCCAGACCAAGGGAAGACTGATGCATCACAAGGACCTTCCTTCAGAACTAACAGAGAGCAAAAACCTTCCCCTGGAGCTGGCACCCTTAATTTGGACTTCTAGCCTACTGGACTGTGAGAGAATAAGCTTCTCTTTGTCGAAGCCATCCACTTGTGGTATTTCTGTTATAGCAGACTGGAAGACCAAGACATGGATCATGAGTGAAGGAATGTGGTTAGCCTCTAAAAGGTGGAAAGGCATGGAAACAGCTCTCTTACAGAGCCTCCAGAGGAAAGAGAACCTTATGAACACCTAGATTTTAGCCCAGTGAGAACAATCTCAGAATTCTTACTTTCAGAACTCTAAGATAATAAATTTTGTTAAATGAGTGGTAATTTGATACAGCAGAAATAGGAAACCAAGAGGTGTGGCCAAGACGGTGGGATAGTCAGACTCTTCCTGTTGTCCCTCTTACAACAAAGACCTGAAAAAACAAGTGAATTGATTATATATAACAATCTAGAAGCCCTGATCATAAGAGACAAAGCTGAAGAGTTGGATTGAGTGGCAGGGAGAAGGAGGGATAATTCAAAAACAGCAAAGAAGTGCCAGTTGTTAGGTTGCCAGTGCCCTGCTGACTAGGTCATCCTGTGCCTGCAGGCTGAGGTGAGCAGTAGTGTTTGGGATGCACCTCACCATATCGGGTGAAGCTGGGCAGCAGCGAGTCTGCACACACCTCTGGAGCTAGGTGGAAGCAGCGCTGGACCTGCAAACGTTAAGTGCAAACATCTAACCTAGCACTGGGAGGCAAAATAAATTCTACTCCCAGAGTTTCACAGTGGAGAACTGGTTACTTCCCCTCACCCACACCCCACCCTGCTCTGCTCTGAAACCAGTCTGGCAGTATTCAACAACCGTCACTCTCCCTAAGCCAGGAACTCGGGGTGAGTCAGGAGGCCCTGCCCCTTCACTGAGCCACTGGCATAAGGGGTCCGCACACTTGCAGAATCCTTTACTCCTGCCTAGACCTGTGTGCACTGGGTCAGTGGGTTTAGACCTGTGTGGGCTGATTCAACACCACATGCCATCATTATCATAACAGCAGGGCATACACCTGAAGCCCATTTTCAACTTCAGCAGCCAAGGGGGAGCTGCAGACTTATGACATTTGACATGGCCCTGCCTCTTAAGCACAGAACCTCAGCCACCTACCCCAGAGGCCTGAGGGCTGGTGGTAACATTCACTTCATCTAAACCAAAAAAAAAAAAAAAAAAAACCCAGTGCCGTCGAGTTGATTCCGACTCATAGTGACCCTATAGGACAGAGTAGAACTGCCCCATAAAGTTTCCAAGGAGCGCCTGGTGGATTCGAAATGCCGACCCTTTGGTTAGCAGCTGTAGCACTTAACCATTACACCACCAGGGTTTCCTCACTCCGTCTAGCCACTCGTGTAATAGGGGTCTGAGAATAAACGGTGTCTCCCATTCCCTACAGTCAAAAGGACTGTGTGCCCAAGGACCAGCTGCAATACCCCTCACTACATGCTCTAGGGAAAAAGGAACACACCCTCACCAAGGCATCCAGGGGCAGCCACCAGTCCCCTGCCTTGTTCCACACATACCCCCTACAGCAGCCGGATACCTGTTCCTGCTTCAAACACCAATATGCAGCCCTGACAGTCTGGGACTGTAGGTGAGAGTCTGCACCACACATTTGGTGACTGAAAACCTGGACACCTGTGCCACACCAGAACATATGGAGAGGAAGTTAAAGGCAATATTAAGAAATAAAATGTTGGTTTAAATTTAGAAAAATAAAGGTAAATTTTAAGGTAACCACAAAGGATGCTAACAAACCTACCCATCGAAATAAGAAAAACATGAGGACTTAGCAAAAACAAAATAAACAATAATGAAAAAATATGAAAAGAGAATACATAAGAAAAACCACTCAACAGCACAGAAAATTAAGTGGAACAAAGAAACTGCTAGCACCACCAAAAAAACAAGCAACAACAACAACAAAATGACAGCACTAAACTCGTACCAATCAATAATTACACTGAAAGTAAATGGACTAAATGCGCTAATAAAGAGATGAACAGTGGCAAAATTGATTAAAAAAACGCAATCTGTCTATATGCTGCCTATAACAGACACGACTTAGACTCAAAGACACAAACAAACTAAAACTAAAATGATGGAAAAAATATCAAGTAAACAACCACAAAAAAAGAGCAGGAGAGACAATATTAATCTCTGACAAAACATATTTAAAGCAAAATTCACCACAAAGGATAAGAAAGGACACAGCTTAACCTCTAAAGGGTCAATACACCAGGAGGACATAACTATAATAAATACATAAGCACCTAATGAGACGGCTCCAAACCACACAAAACAAACCCTAATAGTATTGGAAAGAGAAATAGATAATCCATCATAATAGTAGATTTCAACACACCACTTTCAATGAAGAACAGAACATGTAGAAAGAAAATAAAGATACAGAAGATCATAGACATATACAGAAATCTATCCAGCAGCAGCCAAGTATACATTCTTTTCCAACTCACATGGAACATCCTTCAGAATAAACTGCATATGGGGCTGCAAAGCAAACCTTAACAGAATTCAAAACACTGAAATTTTACATGGCATCTTTTCTGATTATAATGACATAAAATTAGAAATCAATAACAGAAACAGCAAGGAAAAAAAATCAAATGCATGGAAACAGAACACCACCTTGCTTAAAAACTACTGGATTATAGAAGAAATCAAGGATGGAAAAAATAGATTCATAGAATTAAATGAGAATGAAAACATGTCTCACCAGAACCTTTGGGAAACAGCAAAAGCAGTGCTTAGAGGTCAGTTTATAACAATAAATGCACACATTCAAAAAGAAGAAAGTGCCAAAATCAAAACATTACCCCTACAACTTGAACAAATAGAGAGAAACAAAAGAAGCCCTCAGGCACTAGAAGAAAGGAAATAATAAAGGTTAGAGCAGAAATGAATGAGATAGAGAATAGGAAAACAATTGAAAGAGTAGACAATACTAAAAGATGGTTCTTTGAAAAGATCAACAGAATCAATAAACCATTGGTCAAATTGACAAAAGAAAAAACAGGAGAGGAAGCAAATAACCTAAATAAGAAATGAAATGGGGGGGGCGGAGCCAAGATGGCGGACTAGGCAGACGTTACCTCGGATCCCTCTTACAACAAAGACACGGAAAAACAAGTGAATCGATCACATACATAACAATCTACGAACCCTGAACAACAAACACGGATTTAGAGACGGAGAACGAACTAATACGGGGAAGCAGCGATAGTTTCCAGAGCCCTGGAGCCAGCGTACCAGTCAGGTACGGCACAAGCACAGAGACCTGCACCACCCCCCTGAACTAACCCCGGGAGGGGGACCAGCCGGTTCCACGGGCGGCGTGGGACGCAGCCGGTAGGAGAAGTCCCCGGGAGGCAGTGACTGATCTTGGAGCAGAAAGAGCAGCATCCGAGCCGGGAACCGTCCCGCAGGGATTTGGACTGCTCGCAGGTACGCCATAAACACGGAGAGTTGCTCCACCCCCTGAACTAACCCCGGGAAGGGGACCAGCCGGGTCGCGCGGGTGGCGTGGGACGCAGCCGGTAGGAGAAGTCCCCGGGAGGCAGCGACTGGTATTGGAGTGGGGAGAACAGCGTTCCAGCCGGGACACTTGGTCGCGGCACAAGCACGGGGAGCTACTCCACCCATCTGAACTAACCCCGGGAGGGGGCCTACCTGGTTCACGGGGGTGGCACGGCCACGCGGCTGGTGGGACGAGAAGTCCCCGGGAGGCAGCGACTGGTTTTGGAGTTGAGAGTGCACCGTCCCAGTAGGGGAGCCTTGACGCTGGGCGTGGGGCTGGAAGCGGAGGATCTGACCGTGACTCCAGCGGGCCAGACCCCCTGGGGGCAATCTCCACACAGCCAGCACACATAGGCGATGCGCCCGCGGGAATCTCAGATATAACAGTCATTCCAAGCAAGATAAGCAACTCTGGCTATATTCTGAGGTGCTACTCTCCTATCTCTCTGTTCCCTCCCCCACCCTCCCCAGGCGGCTTCATTAACATCTGAATAGCCTGAGCCAGAGGGAGAACTCTGATAGGGATCTGACTGCAGTTTTTTTTTTAGCGGATTTTCTGGAAAAACTAGTTTCCCAGTGATGGCTCGGAGACAACAATCCATATCAAACCACTTAAAGAAGCAGACCCTGACAGCTTCTCCAACCCCCCAAACAAAAGATTCAAAATCTTTCCCAAATGAAGATACAATTTTGGAATTATCAGATACAGAATATAAAAAACTAATTTACAGAATGCTTAATGATATCACAAATGAAATTAGGATATCTGCAGAAAAAGCCAAGGAACACACTGATAAAACTGTTGAAGAACTCAAAAAGATTATTCAAGAACATAGTGGAAAAATTAATAAGTTGCAAGAATCCATAGAGAGACAACATGTAGAAATCCAAAAGATTAACAATAAAATAACAGAATTAGACAACACACTAGGAAGTCAGAGGAGCAGACTCGAGCAATTAGAATGCAGACTGGGACATCTGGAGGACCAGGGAATCAACACCAACATAGCTGAAAAAAAATCAGATAAAAGAATTAAAAAAAATGAAGAAACCCTAAGAATCATGGGGGACTCTATCAAGAAGGATAACCTGCGGGTGATTGGAGTCCCAGAACAGGGAGGGGGGACAGAAAACACAGAGAAAATAGTTGAAGAACTTCTGACAGAAAACTTCCCTGACATCATGAAAGACGAAAGGATATCTATCCAAGATGCTCATCGAACCCCATTTAAGATTGATCCAAAAAGAAAAACACCAAGACATATTATCATCAAACTCACCAAAACCAAAGATAAACAGAAAATTTTAAAAGCAGCCAGGGAGAAAAGAAAGGTTTCCTTCAAGGGAGAATCAATAAGAATATGTTCTGACTACTCAGCAGAAACCATGCAGGCAAGAAGGGAATGGGACGACATATACAGAACACTGAAGGAGAAAAACTGCCAACCAAGGATCATATATCCGGCAAAACTCTCTCTGAAATATGAAGGCGAAATTAAGATATTTACAGACAAAGACAAGTTTAGAGAATTTGCAAAAACCAAACCAAAGCTACAAGAAATACTAAAGGATATTGTTTGGTCACAGAACCAATAATATCAGATATCAGCACAAAACAAGGTCACAAAACAGAACGTCCTGATATCAACTCAAATAGGGAAATCACAAAAACAAACAAATTAAGATTAATTAAAAAAAAAAAATACACATAACAGGGAATTATGGAAGTCAATAGGTAAAAGATCACAATAATCAAAAAGAGGGACTAAATACAGGAGGCATTGAACTGCCATATGGAGAGTGATACAAGGCGATATAGAACAATACAAGTTAGGTTTTTACTTAGAAAAATAGGGGTATATAATGAGGTAACCACAAAAAGGCATAACAACTCTATAACTCAAGACAAAAACCAAGAAAAACGTAACGACTCAACTAACATAAAGTCAAACACTATGAAAATGAGGATCTCACAATTTACTAAGAAAAACGCCTCAGCACAAAAAAGTGTGTGGAAAAATGAAATTGTCAACAACACACATAAAAAGGCATCAAAATGACAGCACTAAAAACTTATTTATCTATAATTACCCTGAATGTAAATGGACTAAATGCACCAATAAAGAGACAGAGAGTCACAGACTGGATAAAGAAACACGATCCATCTATATGCTGCCTACAAGAGACACACCTTAGACTTAGAGACACAAACAAACTAAAACTCAAAGGATGGAAAAAAGTATATCAAGCAAACAATAAGCAAAAAAGAAGAGGAGTAGCAATATTAATTTCTGACAAAATAGACTTTAGACTTAAATCCACCACAAAGGATAAAGAAGGACACTATATAATGATAAAAGGGACAATTGATCAGGAAGACATAACCATATTAAATATTTATGCACCCAATGACAGGGCTGCAAGATACATAAATCAAATTTTAACAGAACTGAAAAGCGAGATAGATACCTCCACAATTATAGTAGGAGACTTCAACACACCACTTTCGGAGAAGGACAGGACATCCAGTAAGAAGCTCAACAGAGACACGGAAGATCTAATTACAACAATCAACCAACTTGACCTCATTGACTTATACAGAACTCTCCACCCAACTGCTGCAAAATATACTTTTTTTTCCAGCGCACATGGAACATTCTCTAGAATAGACCACATATTAGGTCATAAAACAAACCTTTGCAGAGTCCAAAACATCGAAATATTACAAAGCATCTTCTCAGACCACAAGGCAATAAAACTAGAGATCAATAACAGAAAAATGAGGGAAAAGAAATCAAATACTTGGAAAATGAACAATACCCTCCTGAAAAAAGACTGGGTTATAGAAGACATCAAGGAGGGAATATGGAAATTCATAGAAAGCAACGAGAATGAAAATACTTCCTATCAAAACCTCTGGGACACAGCAAAAGCAGTGCTCAGAGGCCAATTTATATCAATAAATGCACACATACAAAAAGAAGAAAGAGCCAAAATCAGAGAACTGTCCCTACAACTTGAACAAATAGAAAGTGAGCAACAAAAGAATCCATCAGGCTCCAGAAGAAAACAAATAATAAAAATTAGAGCTGAACTAAATGAATTAGAGAACAGAAAAACAATCGAAAGAATTAACAAAGCCAAAAGCTGGTTCTTTGAAAAAATTAACAAAATTGATAAACCATTGGCTAGACTGACTAAAGAAATACAGGAAAGGAAACAAATAACCCGAATAAGAAATGAGAAGGACCACATCACAACAGAACCAAATGAAATTAAAAGAATCATATCAGATTATTATGAAAAATTGTACTCTAACAAATTTGAAAACCTAGAAGAAATGGATGAATTCCTGGAAAAACACTGCCTACCTAAACTAACACATTCAGAAGTAGAACAACTAAATAGACCCATAACAAAAAAAGAGATTGAAACGGTAATCAAAAAACTCCCAACAAAAAAAAGCCCTGGCCCGGACGGCTTCACTGCAGAGTTCTACCAAACTTTCAGAGAAGAGTTAACACCACTACTACTAAAGGTATTCCAAAGCATAGAAAATGACGGAATACTACCCAACTCATTCTATGAAGCCACCATCTCCCTGATACCAAAACCAGGTAAAGACATTACAAAAAAAGAAAATTATAGACCTATATCCCTCATGAACATTGATGCAAAAATCCTCAACAAAATTCTAGCCAATAGAATCCAACGACACATCAAAAAAATAATTCACCCTGATCAAGTGGGATTTATACCAGGTATGCAAGGCTGGTTTAATATCAGAAAAACCATTAATGTAATCCATCACATAAATAAAACAAAAGACAAAAACCACATGATCTTATCAATTGATGCAGAAAAGGCATTTGACAAAGTCCAACACCCATTCATGATAAAAACTCTTACCAAAATAGGAATTGAAGGAAAATTCCTCAACATAATAAAGGGCATCTATGCAAAGCCAACAGCCAATATCACTCTAAATGGAGAGAACCTGAAAGCATTTCCCTTGAGAACGGGAACCAGACAAGGATGCCCTTTATCACCGCTCTTATTCAACATCGTGTTGGAAGTCTTAGCCAGGGCAATCAGGCTAGACAAAGAAATAAAAGGTATCCAGATTGGCAAGGAAGAAGTAAAGTTATCACTATTTGCAGATGACATGATTATATACACAGAAAACCCTAAGGAATCCTCCAGAAAACTACTGAAACTAATAGAAGAGTTTGGCAGAGTCTCAGGTTATAAAATAAACATACAAAAATCACTTGGATTCCTCTACATCAACAAAAAGAACACCGAAGAGGAAATCACCAAATCAATACCATTCACGGTAGCCCCCAAGAAGATAAGATACTTAGGAATAAATCTTACCAAGGATGTAAAAGACCTATACAAAGAAAACTACAAAGCTCTACTACAAGAAATTCAAAAGGACATACTTAAGTGGAAAAACATACCTTGCTCATGGATAGGAAGACTTAACATAGTAAAAATGTCTATTCTACCAAAAGCCATCTATACATTTAACGCACTTCCGATCCAAATTCCAATGTCATATTTTAAGGGGATAGAGAAACAAATCACCAATTTCATATGGAAGGGAAAGAAGCCCCAGATAAGCAAAGCACTACTGAAAAAGAAGAAGAAAGTGGGAGGCCTCACCTTACCTGACTTCAGAACCTATTATACAGCCACAGTAGTCAAAACAGCCTGGTATTGGTACAACAACAGACACATAGACCAATGGAACAGAATTGAAAACCCAGACATAGATCCATCCACGTATGAGCAGCTGATATTTGACAAAGGACCAGTGTCAATTAACTGGGGAAAAGACAGCCTTTTTAACAAATGGTGCTGGCATAACTGGATATCCATTTGCAAAAAAATGAAACAGGACCCATACCTCACACCATGCACAAAAACTAACTCCAAGTGGATCAAAGACCTAAACATAAAGACTAAAACGATAAAGATCATGGAAGAAAAAATTGGGACAACCCTAGGAGCCCTAATACAAGGTATAAACAGAATACAAAACATTACCAAAAATGATGAAGAGAAACCCGATAACTGGGAGCTCCTAAAAATCAAACACCTATGCTCATCTAAAGACTTCACCAAAAGAGTAAAAAGACCACCTACAGACTGGGAAAGAATTTTCAGCTATGACATCTCCGACCAGCGCCTGATCTCTAAAATCTACATGATTCTGTCAAAACTCAACCACAAAAAGACAAACAACCCAATCAAGAAGTGGGCAAAGGATATGAACACACATTTCTCTAAAGAAGATATTCAGGCAGCCAACAGATACATGAGAAAATGCTCTCGATCATTAGCCATTAGAGAAATGCAAATTAAAACTACGATGAGATTCCATCTCACACCAGCAAGGCTGGCATTAATCCAAAAAACACAAAATAATAAATGTTGGAGAGGCTGCGGAGAGATTGGAACTCTCATACACTGCTGGTGGGAATGTAAAATGGTACAACCACTTTGGAAATCTATCTGGCATTATCTTAAACAGTTAGAAATAGAACTACCATACAACCCAGAAATCCCACTCCTAGGAATATACCCTAGAGATACAAGAGCCTTCATACAAACAGATATATGCACACCCATGTTTATTGCAGCTCTGTTTACAATAGCAAAAAGTTGGAAGCAACCAAGGTGTCCATCAACGGATGAATGGTTAAATAAATTGTGGTATATTCACACAATGGAATACTACGCATCGATAAAGAACAGTGACAAATCTCTGAAACATTTCATAACATGGAGGAACCTGGAAGGCATTATGCTGAGCGAAATTAGTCAGAGGCAAAAGGACAAATATTGTATAAGACCACTATTATAAGATCTTGAGAAATAGTAAACCTGAGAAGAACACATACTTTTGTGGTTACGAGGGGGGGAGGGAGGGAGGGTGGGAGAGGGCTTTTTATTGATTAATCAGTAGATAAGAACTGCTTTAGGTGAAGGGAAAGACAACACTCAATACATGGAAGGTCAGCTCAATTGGACTGGACCAAAAGCAAAGAAGTTTCCGGGATAAAATGAATGCTTCAAAGCTCAGCGGAGCAAGCGCGGGGGTCTGGGGAGCATGGTTTGCGGGGACCTCTAAGTCAATTGGCAAAATAATTCTATTATGAAATCATTCTGCATCCCACTTTGAAATGTGGCGTCTGGGGTCTTAAATGCTAACAAGCAGCCATCTAAGATGCAGCAATTGGTCTCAACCCACCTGGAGCAAAGAAAAATGAAGAACACCAAGCCCACATGACAACTAAGAGCCCAAGAGACAGAAAGGGCCACATGAACCAGAGACCTACATCATCCTGAGACCAGAAGAACTAGTTGGTGCCCGGCCACAATTGATGACTGCCCTGACAGGGAGCTCAGCAGAGGACCCCTGAGGGAGCAGGAGATCAGTGGGATACAGACCCCAAATTCTCATAAAAAGACCAAACTTAATGGTCTGACTGAGACTGGAGGAATCCCGGCGGCCATGCTCCCCAGACCTTCAGTTGACACAGGACAGGAACCATCCCCGAAGACAACTCATCAGAAATGAAAGGGACTGGTCAGCGGGTGGGAGAGAGATGCTGATGAAGAGTGAGCTAATTATATCAGGTGGACACTTGAGATTGTGTTGGCAACTCTTGTCTGGAGGGGGGATGGGAGGATAGAGAGAGAGGGAAGCCGGCAAAATTGTCAAGAAAGGAGAGACTGAAAGGGCTGACTCAAGACGGGGAGAGTAAGTGGGAGTAGGGAGTGAGATGTATGTAAACTTATATGTAACAGACTGATTGGATTTGTGAACGTTCACTTGAAGCTTAATAAAAGTTATTATAAAAAAAAAAAAAAAGAAATGAAATGGGTGATATCACAACAGACCCAATGGAAATAAAAAGGATCATAACAGAATACTATGAAAAATTGTACTCTAACAAATTTGAAAATCTAGCAGAAATGGTCAAATTTCTAGGAACACACTACTTACCTAAACTAACACAAATTGAGGTAGAAAAATTAAATAAACCCACAACAAAAGAAGAGATTGAAGAGATAATTAAAAAAATAAAAACCACCAACAACAAAAAAGCCCTGGCCCAGACAGCTTCACTGGAGAATTCTACCAAACTTTCAGGGAAGAGTTAACACCATTACTACCAAAGGCATTTCAGGCATAGAAAAGGATGGAATACTCGCAAACTCATTCTATGAAGCCAGCATAACCATGATAGAAAAGTCAGGTAAAGATCCGCAAAAAGAAGAAAATTACAGACCAATATCCCTCACCAATATAGACCCAAAAATCCTCAACAAAATTCTAGCCAATAGAATTCAACAACATATCAAAAAATAATTCACCATGACCACACGGGATTCATACCAGGTACGCAGGAATGGTTCAACATTAGAAAAACAATCAATGTAATCCATCACATAAATAAAACAAAAGACAAGAACCACATGATCTTATCAATTGATGCAGAAAAGGTATTTTAAAAAGTCCAAAACCCATTCTTGATAAAAACTCTCAGCGAAATAGGAATAGAATGAAAATTCCTGGACATGATAAAGGCCAGTTATGCAAAGCCAACAACCAACATCATCCTAAATGAAGAGTCTTAAAGCATTCCCCTTCAGAAGGGGAACCAGACATGGATGCCCTTTGTCACCACTCATATTCAACATTGTACTGGAGGCCCTAGCCAGATGAATAAGGCAAGAAAAAGAAATAAAGTGCATCCAAATTGGTAAGGAAGAAGTAAAAGTATCCTTGCAGCTAATATGGTCTTATACATGGAAAACCCCAAAGAATCCACAAGAAAACTACTACAACTAATAGAAGATTTTGGCAAAGTATCAGGATATAAGATAAACATACATAAGTCAGTCAGATTCCTCTATACCAGCAGAGAGAACTTCCAAAAGGAAATCACCAAATCAATACCATTATAAAAGCCCCCAAGAAGATAAAGTATTTAGGAATAAATTTAAACAGAGATGTAAAAAACCTACATAAAGAAAACTGCAAGACACTATTGCAAGAAATCAAAAGAGACCTACATAAGTGGAAAAACATACCATGCTGATAGACAGGAAGACTCAACACTATGAAAATGTCAGTTCTTCCCAAAGTGATCTACAGATATAATGCAATCTCAATCCAAATTCCAATGACAACTTTTAGCATGTTGGAGAAACAAATCACAAACTTCATATGGAAAAGGAAGAAGCCCCAAATAAGTAAAGAATTACTGAAGAAGAAGACCAAAGTGGGAGGCCTCACACTACCTGATGTTAGAACCTATTATACCACCATGATAGTCAAAACAGGCTGGTACTGGTACAACAGACACATAGACCAATATAACAAAATTGAGAACCCAGACGTAAATCTATCCACTTATGAGCAGCTGAAACCCTGGTGGTGTAGTGATTAATTGCTACAGCTGCTAACCAAAAGGTTGGCAGTTTGAATCCACCAGGTGCTCCTTGGAAACTCTATGGGGCAGTTCTACTCTGTCCTATAGGGTCGCTATGAGTCGGAATTGACTCGACAGCAGTGGGTTTGGTTTATGAGCAGCTGATAGTTGACAAAAGCCCAAAGTCCATTAAATGGGGGAAAAGACAGCCTCTTTAACACGTGGTGCTGGCATAACTGGATATCTGTCTGCAAAAAAAAGAAACAGGACCCATACCTCACATCATGCACAAAAACTAACTCAAAATGATCAAAGACCTAAATATAAAACCTAAAATGATAAAGATCACAGAAGAAAAAATAGGGACAATGCTAGGAGGCCTAATACATGGCATAAACGGAACCATAACTAACAATGCAGAAACATCAGAAGAGAAACTAGATAACTGGGATCTGCTAAAAATCAGTTATGCTCATCGAAAGGCTTCACCAAAAGAGTAAAAACAGAACCTACAGATCGGGAAGAAATTTTTAGCTATGACATATCTGGTAAGGGTCTAATCATTAAAATCCACAAAATACAGCAACACCTCAACAACAAAAAGACAAATAAAAAAATTAAAAATGGGCAAAGCATATGAACAGACACTGCACCAAAAAAGATATTCGGGTGGCTAATGTACACATGAGGAAATGCTCATGATCATTAGCCACCAGAGAAATACAAATTAAAACTACAAAGAGATGCCTTATCACCCCAATAACACTGGCACTAATCCAAAAAATGGAAACCCTAGTGGTGTAGTGGCTAAATGCTGTTAACCAAAAGGTCAGCAGTTGGAATCCACCAGGCGCTCCTTGGAAACTCCACAAGGCAGTTCTACTCTGTCCTATAGGGTCTCTATGAGTCAGAAATGACTCGATGGTGATGGGTTTGGTTAATCCATAAAACACAAAATAAAAATGTTGGAGAGGTTGTGGAGAGATTGGACTCTCATGCACTGCTGGTGAGAATGTAAAATGATACAATCACTTTGGAAAACAATCTGGTGCTTCCTTAAAAAGCTAGAAGTAGAAATTCCATAAGATCCAGCAATCCCACTCATAGGAATATACCCAAGAGAAAAAAGAGCAGTCGCAGGAATAGACATATGCATACCATGCTCATTGGAGCACCATTCACAACAGCACAAAGATGTAAACAACCTAAATGCTCACCAACAGACGAATGGGAAACAAATTATGGTACAGACACACAGTGCAGCCTACTGACGGAGCCCAGTTCTACTCCGACACCCAACGGGTCACTGTGAGTTGCGTTTGATTCTACTGCAACTGGTGGTGTTTTTTGTTTTATATGAAGATAAGCTGTAGCTATGTTGTTGTTGATGTCTTGCGCTGAATGTTGTTGAGAGCAGTTGCTATTTAGTTGGCTTCTACTCAAAGTAACCTAATATATAAGAGAAAGAAATTTTCCCTGGTCCCGTGCCATCCTAATGATTGTTGGTATGTTTGAGTCCATTGTTGTGGTTATTGCGTCAATCCATCTTTTTGAGGGTTTCCTTTATTTTTGTGATCTTCTACTTCACCTAACAGGACTTCTTTTCCTAGTGATCAGTCTTTCCAGATAATGTGTCCAAAGTAAGTAAGATGAAGTCTTGCCATCCTCATTCCTAAGGAACATTTCATTGTTTTATTGTAAGACTGATTTTTTTTGTTCTTTTGTTAATCCATGGTACATTCAATATTCTTCACCAACACCACACTTCCACGCATCAGTACTTCTGCCTTCTTTTTTCATTGTCCAGTTTTCACATTCACAGAGGTGAACAAAAAGACCACAGTGTTGAATAGAAGTAGGGAAAAGAGATACACTTGCCGTGTTCCTGATTTTATGGCAAAATCTTTCAGTCTTTCACCATTGAGTATAATGTTAATTGTTGGTTTTTCACAACTGTCCTTTATCATTTTAAGGAAGTGTACTGAGGTGAAGGAAATTCAGAGCTATATGACAGTATTGCACAACAAGCTATTTAATGGGGCCAACACATTGAAAGTCACATGCAAGGGGGTGGTCCCTGTAGCAGGAGGTCTTCCAGAGGCTAGAGTCACAGGTAGCATCAGAAGAAGAGAGCAAGAAAGCTCCCAGGGGTGAGAAGCGATATCCTCCTGCAGCCAGGTGATAAGTCTCTGGGTCAGAGAGCTCTAAAAGCAGCAGCATCTTAGGGTCTTTATAACTACAGGAATTTATCTTTTTTTTTTTTTAGGACTAGCAGAAGTTGAGTCCAGTTTTGCAGGGTATGTAAAACAGGCAGGTTCTAAGTGGCTAAAAATTTGGGCTATTTTTAAATCAGTTGGACATGTACAAGTTTGAGTTTCATGCCAGTTTTTTTTTTTTTTTCCATATAATACACCTCAGCTTACTTGAAGAAGTAAACAACTTGGGGCTAATACACGGAGGCCATTTTTGACTCTCACACAATAGGAAGTTCCCATTTATTCCTGATTTTTGAGTGTTTTTTGTTAAACGCTTTTTTTCTGCATCAGTTGATAGATCATCCCCCTCTCCCTACATTCTATTAATGTGTTGCATTACACTGATTGACTTTTATATGTTGAGCTACTACTCCTGCACTTGTGGGATAAAGCACACAGGGTTACGGCATATGGTTCTTTTAATATGCTGCTGGATTGGAGTTTTACCATTTTGTTGAGGATTTCCATAGATATTTCTATGCAATATTTTTTTCTGATGGCTTTGTCTGGCTAAATATCAGGATGCTGAGAGCATCATGGATTGAGTTACAAATTATTCCTTCCTTTTAGTTTTTGGAAAAGTTTGAGAAAGATTGATGTTAATTTCTATTTGATGCTTTCTTTATAATTTCTTTGTCATTATTGATATTCTCTATTTGTTGAGACATTATTCTCCTGATTTCCTTTAGGTCTTTGACCACGTTTAACACAGTAGATTTAAACGATTTGCCTAGCAATTCTATGTCATTGGTTTTTCAGGGACCGCTTTTACCGATTTTTTTTTTTCCTGTGAATTGGTTGCACTTCCCTGTATCTGGCATGCCTAGTATTTTTACCAAACACTGAGCTTTGTGAATTTTTTTTTTAATAACTTTTATTAAGCTTCAAGTGAACGTTTACAAATCCAATCAGTCTGTCACATATAAGTTTACATACATCTCACTCCCTACTCCCACTTGCTCTCCCCCTCTTGAGTCAGCCCTTTCAGTCTCTCCTTTCTTGACAATTTTGCCTGCTTCCCTCTCTCTCTATCCTCCCATCCCCCCTCCAGACAAGAGTTGCCAACACAATCTCAAGTGTCCACCTGATATAATTAGCTCACTCTTCATCAGCATCTCTCTCCCACCCGCTGACCAGTCCCTTTCATTTCTGATGAGTTGTCTTCAGGGATGGTTCCTGTCCTGTGTCAACTGAAGGTCTGGGGAGCATGACCACTGGGATTCCTCCAGTCTCAGTCAGACCATTAAGTTTGGTCTTTTTATGAGAATTTGGGGTCTGTATCCCACTGATCTCCTGCTCCCTCAGGGGTCCTCTGCTGTGCTCCCTGTCAGGGCAGTCATCGATTGTGGCCGGGCACCAACTAGTTCTTCTGGTCTCAGGATGATGTAGGTCTCTGGTTCATGTGGCCCTTTCTGTCTCTTGGGCTCTTAGTTGTTGTGTGGCCTTGGTGTTCTTCATTTTCCTTTGCTCCAGGTGGGTTGAGACCAATTGCTGCATCTTAGATGGCCGCTTGTTAGCATTTAAGACCCCAGACGCCACATTTCAAATTGGGATGCAGAATGATTTCATAATAGAATTATTTTGCCAATTGACTTAGAAGTCCCCGCAAACCATGTTCCCCAGACCCCTGCGCTTGCTCCGCTGACCTTTGAAGCATTCATTTTATCCCGGAAACTTCTTTGCTTTTGGTCCAGTCCAATTGAGCTGACCTTCCATGTATTGAGTGTTGTCTTTCCCTTCACCTAAAGCAGTTCTTATCTACTGATTAATCAATAAAAAGCCCTCTCCCACCCTCCCTCCCTCCCCCCCTCGTAACCACAAAAGTATGTGTTCTTCTCAGGTTTACTATTTCTCAAGATCTTATAATAGTGGTCTTATACAATATTCGTCCTTTTGCCTCTGACTAATTTCGCTCAGCATAATGCCTTCCAGGTTCCTCCATGTTATGAAATGTTTCAGAGATTTGTCACTGTTCTTTATCGATGCGTAGTATTCCATTGTGTGAATATACCACAATTTATTTACCCATTCATCCGTTGACGGACACCTTGGTTGCTTCCAACTTTTTGCTATTGTAAACAGAGCTGCAATAAACATGGGTGTGCATATATCTGTTTGTATGAAGGCTCTTGTATCTCTAGGGTATATTCCTAGGAGTGGGATTTCTGGGTTGTATGGTAGTTCTATTTCTAACTGTTTAAGATAACGCCAGATAGATTTCCAGCTTTGTGAATTTTATAATGTGTTAACTCTGAAAAACAGATTCTCCAGCCTACCTAGTGCTTGCTGTTATTGTTGAGGGCTGCGGTCATCTGTTTAGTGACATTTCCAAACTATTTGTTTTTTTGTTTGTATGTATTTATTATTTTGCATAGACTGTATTCTTTGCCATGTGTGGTCACTGAAGTCTATCTTCAGTTATTTTAGTGGTCAACCAGTGACCTGATAAAGACCTTTTTTGGAGTCAAAAAGAGAAGAAAAAGAAAACTAAAAACCTTTCCTGGTCATTGAAGATTGACTCTGAATTAGGTACTCTTTCAATGCTTAGCCAGGCCACCTAAAACTGGGCCTTAGTCTACACCTCCGTTTGTGCAGAGCCCAAAGATCTGCCAGAGGCTCAAACCTAGGGTCCTCTCAGGTCTTGTCTGAGCATGCATTCAACCTGGGTATGTACATTGGATCTCTGATCCTTTAGTACATTCAGTATCTCTAAAACAGTTTATTTTCCCATGCATTAGCCTCGTCAGCCTCTTCTTTTCCAGGCTATCAGGTTTGTCTGCTTCTTTCCCTGTTCTCCATTCCTTACCTCAGCTGGTTATGGCATTATATGTCTTTAAAGCTTTTGACAGACAGATACCACCTGGTAGCCACTCATGTCTGAGAGGAGTAAAGCCAAGGCCTATCTCAGAGCAGGTATCTCTGGAACTACCAGATTGGTCAAAATCAACAACATCATTTTTAGAAAAAAGATCTGTCTTGTCCACACCCTGGCACCAGCAAGCCACACCAGGAATGTGGGCTGCTGTCTTCATGGCAGCTGCCAAGTGGAGAATGGGGGATAGTAGGTGAATAAACAAAAACGCCACAATTTTTCATCAAAATTCAACAGCATCTTTTCTCATGAAGCACTTAATGTTTATTCTGTCAGTTTTTTTTTTCCACTTATTCATTGCTTCAGGGAAACCCTGGTGGCCTAGTGGTTAAGTGCTACGGCTGCTAACCAAAGGGTCGGCAGTTCGAAGCCTCGAGGCGCTCCTTGGAAACTCTATGGGGCAGTTCTACTCTGTTCTATAGGGTCGCTATGAGTGGGAGTCGACTCGACGGCATTGGGTTTGGTTTTGGTTTTTTTCATTGCTTCAGTGGAGGGAATGAATCCTGCACCTTCTTAACACACTGTTTTCTGTAACATCCCCTCTCCTGATGTTTTTAAGTGGCCTTTCTCTTATTTCAGAAACCCTGGTGGCGTAGTGGTTAAGTGCTATGGCTGTTAACCAAGAGGTCAGCAGTTCGAATCCACCAGACGCTCCTTGGAAACTCTATGGTGCAGTTCTACTCTGTCCTATAGGGTCGCTATGAGTTGGGATCGACTTGACGGGAGTGGGTTTGGTTTTCTGGTTTTGTCTTATTTCAGTATTTGCTTGGTTGCTGTAAATATTTTAAAACTTTCTAAATTTCTAAAAAAGTTGATTCTAACACTTTTTGCTTTGTTGTTGTTTCTGTGCAGGAACAGGCCCTCCACCGAAGCAATGAGGCTATCAACTTGGTCATTTTCACTGACATTATCCACACCTCATTTTTTAAAAATATACACGGATATACAATTGATCCAACAACTTTCACTGAAATGTGTATCCTTTTATCACTCCCCATACAAGCACCTGACATATGTGACTCATCATCGTACACGTATGTGTGCATCTGGTTTATGTATTCTCTTCCATTGATCTATGATTATATCAATATAGATTTTTGATATCACGTAGAATGATGCATCTCATTTAATTATTTTTAAAACTCCTGTTGAGCTATTACTGTTTTTTGCATCATTTTGTATAAATTCTATAGCCAACTTGTAAATTAAACACACACACATGCACACACTGATGGGATTCTAATGGGGATTATATTGAATTTATGTAATAATTGAAATGATTTATTTTTTCATTGTTCAGTATAATTCATGGATAATGCACTTAAATATAATGGTTTCATTACAAGTAAGTATGGGTAGCAGCTAGGGGGAGGCATGAGGAATCTTCTCAAGTGCTAATATGTTACTACTTTCATATAGGTTTGTTCAATTTGTCATAATCCATCTGATTAGTTGTGAATGTACTGTATATGGATTTCTTTATTCTATGTAACTTACACAAATCATCCTTCAAATTGCTATTTACTTAAAAAAGTTTGTTAGCTATAGCCATTGAAGTTTAAGCATCGTGTTTAGTCAGGTTTAGGCTCTATTGGAGCTCAAAAGAATGGAAATGGTCAAAAATACTACAAAAATTAATTACAATAATAAAAGATCAAGGATGTATAAAACTCTAAGGCCAAGATCAAGAAGCTGGGGGTGGAGATTACCTGAAACTTGAAGCTAGCAACTGGACATGCAACCATATACTTCAGCGACTGATGTGGTCTGCAGATGTGAACTTTCATGCAGTCTGTGTGAAAAATATTTAAATATGTTAAAATTCATTAAATTTGAATGTACATTTATTAAAATATGGATTTGTTATTTTCGTGTTTGGTAGTAAGTATAAATTAGAATTTCAAACTTTCTGTAAAACACAAATGGTTTACACACTTAAGTAATTTCACCACCAATTCCATTCATAGATATATACAAAATACAAACTCTTGTTTATGGGAAACAGAAGACAAATGCAACAATGTTTATAAGTGCATTGTATATAATAGTAGACAACTAGAAATAAAACAAGCATCCATCAGCCACAACACCAACAACAAAAAATAGATAAATGTGTAGTATAGTCTTAGAATAGAATGCCATTCAACAATAAAATAGAATGGGCTGTCATTTCATTCAACCTGGAGAGAGTAATGTCAACTGAAAAAACAATCAATTTCCAAAAAGATTATCTACAACTTAAGACCCCTTTATTAAGTTCTACAGCATCTAAAAATATTTTCTAATACCCTATGAATTCTATATTATAATTATAGCAAGAGAATTAAAAAACTAAAAATTCAGAATGATGGTGGAGGTATAGAAGGATATGAGCAGTCCCTGGATGGTGCGAACAGTTAACATAGTCACTGCTAACTGAAAGCTTGGTGGTTCGAGTCTACCCAGAGGCACCTCAGAAGAATGGATTGGTGATCTACATCAGAAAAATAAGCAGTTGAAAACCCTACCAAGAACAGTTCTACTCTGACACACATGGGGTCGCCATGAGTTGGAGGAGCACTAAAGATAAACAAATTTACTATTTTAGTTGTTGGGTTGGGTGGTGAACTTAGTATACATTATATTATAAACAAACTGACCGAAGTAAGGCACTCATAGACCAATAAACGCATTTTGTCTTGAACCAAAAATGAGTGTTCCTAAAGGCCATTACATATAATTATTATTAAAATTATTGACAAAGGATCCAAAAAATCTTGTCAGTGAATCTCTAAAATACTTCACAGAAATATACGCTTTCTTCCAATACCATTGTTCATGCACTGATGGAACACTGGTTGTATTTTGCTCTCATGGTTTATATCCCACTTTATATTTAACACCAAGTAGTTTAGCAACCCACTGCATTATTTATTATCAACACTCAGACTCTAAGACGTTTTCATATATTACTGATTGGAAAATAAATGATTAAATCCAATTTGGATAACGCTAATAGAGCTAAACACGTGCCTAATTTATGACCAAGCAATTTCAATTTAGGTATATATACAAGAGAATTGAGTTCACGTGTTCTCAAAAAAACACTTATACAGGAAGCTTTATGGTAGTTTTATTCATTATAGCCAAACATTTCTGACATCAGAATGGAAATAATTATTCTAAGCCATATGGTGGAATTCAGCTTTGTAATAAAAATGATGGAGACACTCAAAAATATGGTTAAACCTTTTAAATATGTTTAGGAAAAGAAACCAGACATCAAAGAGAACTTATTTTCTGATTTAAAAGTTTCTACTCAATGGTGATGAGAAATAAGAGCTTCTATTTAACGGTGATAGAAGCCAGAATAATGATTGTAATTATCGGCCCAAGGCATTAACATGAAAGTAGCATAAGAGATGATGAATAATGAAATACTTCACCTGTGGTTTCCCTCAAGCTGTAATGATGACAGTTCCATACTTCCAGTTGTTAATTTCAAGTTTTAGCCCAATTCTGAAAGCTTCTTATTTCATGGTATTTCACATCCCATGTGTCCACAAAACTCAAATGTCTGCTTTCTCCCAGTCTCCTGAATCTGGCCAGTTTTTGCTCCTCCACTAACATCACCTTGACAAAGGTAATATCTTGTCACAGCTGGACTACTGCAATGGCTTTCTCCTGCCCACATCAGTTCTCTACCACAACTCTGCAATGGTAGCCCATTGTTTTAGGTTCAAAGCCACAATCCTCACGTTGACCTAATTTACACTGTAAGACCCAGCCCCAAAACATATACCTATTTCGTGTGTCGCACCAATTTACTCCTTGATCTTTTGTGACTGTGCTGGGCATGTCCCCACCTCAGGGAGTTCTCACTTGTTCTTTGCTCTTCCCAGAACATTCATCCACAGATATCCACTTGTCTCTTGTCCTCGACTCCTTTTAGTTTTTGACAAATGTTGCATTCTTGGTTCTCCCTTCTCTGACTATTTGACTTAATATTGCAAATATCCTCTGTTTTCCTGATTCCAATTTTCCACTTAGTTCTTCTTCATGGTGATTAATACTTTTTGGTATACTCCGAAATTTACCCAAACCCAGTGCTGTCGAGTCGATTCCAACTCATATAAGGTCGCTTTACCCGTTAATTTTATATACTGTCTTTCTCCCCACGATAAAATGTAAACTTCATGAGAGCAGAGACTTATGTCAGTTTTTTCTTGTTTAATCCCATTTCACCAGTGCCTATAACAGTGTCACATACAGAGTTAAAGCATTAAAGCCCTTGTTCAATAAATGAATAAATAAATAAATAAGTGGATGTATGCATTTTGCTCTATATTGTAGTTTGGTCATCATATGTATTTTCCTGATATTATGTATTATATGGTAAATTATATTTCATGTGCATCTTATTTCAGAATATTAAAAAAGGTACCAAAAATTTGTTATGACATGGGAGCACTGTGTTGACAGTCATTAAATCTATTGCTTTAGAAGATAAAGTTGAAAATGGCAACCATTCTCTTGCTTTTACACCTCAAATCCACCCAGTTCCAATAACAAAGCTTTAGTTATTTCTGAAAAGTGGAGAAACCAAGGCATTGTTACATTTATTTATTCTGTAAACATTTCTTTGAGCTTACCTCTCTGTAGACAGTAGGCTAATCAAATCATGTTGTTCAGTCTCAAACTATAAAGGGTTCCTAAAGTCATATTTTCTGTACAAATATCCATTTTCCCAGCACTCTTCTCATGGCCCCCATGACCTCCTTATTCCTCAGACTGTAGATAAATGGGTTCAGAAGAGGTATAATGATACTGTAAAATACAGCGACCACTTTATCTTCCTCAGGGTAATGCAAGGAATGTGGCCTTGTATAGGTGGAGAGAGTAGTCCCATAGAATAGGCTTGCCACAATCAGATGAGAGGAACACGTGGAGATGGCTTTTGTCTGCCCTTTACCTGAGCTCATCTGGTACACCGCAACAAGCACCCGGGCATAGGAAGCCAGAATGGCCATGAATGGTAGTAGCAGAATGATAAGGCCACTAAAGAGGACAGTAAACTCATACTGGGAGGTGTCCTGACACACCAAAGGCATTAGAGATGGAACTTCACAGAAAAAGTGGTTAATGATCCGAGATGTACAGAATGGAAGTTGAAATACATGCAATGTATGTATTAAAGCATTGATAGAACTACTGGCCCATGCACATGTGACCAGGGACAAACAGATTGTCTTGCTCATGAGCACAGGATAATGTAAAGGGTGACAGATTGCTATGTATCTATCATAAGACATGAAACCAAGAAGAAGAGCCTCAGTTCCACCGAAAGTCAAAAACAGAAAGGTTTGAATCTCACAACCTAAAAAAGTAATGGTCTTACTATTTGACAGGAAGTTTGCTGCCATCTTGGGTACCGTGGTGGAGATGTACATCATGTCAATGAAGGAGAGCTGACTGAGGAGGAAGTACATGGGAGTGTGGAGCAGAGTGTCCAATCGGATGAGGGGGATCAGTATGATATTTCCCATCAAAGCCACTGAGAAGATGACAGTAATGGCAACAAAGTGTATCTTGTTCATTTGGCCATATTGGAAAAGGCCAAGAAGTATAAGCTCTGCTCCAAACGTTTGATTTTCTGTCTTCATGGCTTAAATCAAAACAAAGCAGACCATATCTGAAAATTCCATTAACAACACTGATTGACCTTTGAGAGAAAACAAAATGATTATTAAATGCAGTAGAATTCCCTTTAATCAGCTTAGGTGACTATGTCTCTCCCTGTTTTTATACAGGAAAACCTGGTAGTGTAGTAGTTAAGTGCTACACCTGCTAACCAAAAGGTCAGCAGTTTGAATTCACCAGGCACTCCTTGCAAACTCTATGGGGCAGTTCTTCTCTGTCCTATAGGGTACTACAGGTCAGAATCAATTCAACAGCAATGGGTTTGGTTTTGGGTTTTTATGCACTGAATCTGTGTGTATTGAGCAATGGGCATTTTGAAAAATAAAATAAAATAAAAATAACATTTCTTTAAAATTGATCACAGAATAAAAATATAATATGGGGATAAAACATTTAGATGATTTGCCAACATGAGTTATTACTCCCCTTGTAAATATCTTCATGATGATAGACTAGAGACATGTTCACGTGTTGTGAAAAAATCTTTCACTCAATTCCTTCATACATATAGTTTAGAATTGCACTGTTGGTTAAACTTGGTATAATATTCTTTAAAAAAAAGTCTTGACTCCATTTTTCAATTTTGAATTTGTATTTTTTTATACATTGTAATAAAAATCATATTAACATTTGTGGGTCAGGAATATTTTAGCTCTTCTAAATGAATTGGTGGTTATATAGATAACATCTGTAAGTGTAAATGGGAATTCATTGACAAAGCCCTCCAAAAAAAAAAAGATCGATCGGTTGATCGATCTGTCTGTCTGCTGTCTGTCTATCTATCTGTCCGTCTGTCTGCCTATCTGTCTGTCTATCATCTATCTATCTGTCTGTCTATCTATCTATATGCCAGACCTAAGGGATGGTTGGAGAATGAATCATTAAAATACAAGTTAACAATTATTCATCTAAATTTAACTCAAGAAGCACGTCAAGAATGGCATTTTTAGTTCTACTTAGTCCTGTTATATTAATTGGGGAAACTTACATTTAAACTGCACTTGGAAGAAGTGGCAATTAGTAAAAGTTTATTACTTGCTCCTCAATCAGGATATGAAATCAAAAGACTACTGATGGCTTTTTTAAAATTCAAAAGTTTTGGATAATTCTTATTGCAGAACAGCGTTAAGAACTAGAAAATATTTTCAATTAAAAACTAGCCAACTTTAATATAAAACGCCTTGTTGTTGAGTTGATTCCGATTCACAGAGACCCTATAGGACAGAGTAGAATTGCCCCACAGGGTTTCCAAGGAGTGGCTGGTAGACTCGAACTGCCAACCCTTTGGTTAGCAGCAAAGCACAAAATTAACTGACAATAACAATTGTTGATTATACACATGCAAATACTAATACAATTCTGGCATATAAAATTCAATGACTCATCATCAGTTATATTTACCGTTAACTTGACTATACTTGGTCCAAGATGTAGTCACATGAGCAAACCCAAATGTAAGTCTTTGTTCAGTAAATGCCTGACCTCAGAAGCTGAAATGTGGATTAACCAGTTAGGACTTGCCTGCTGGGCTTAACCCAGTTCAAAATGTCCCATTAATTCCATCACCAAATCTGTTGAAAATGAAATTTCTACAAGATTAATCTAATTTGTATATGAGCTCATAAGCTATATTTGCTATTCATGAATTGGAAGCTATTGTCTGAAACTTCCTATTCATGAATTGCAAATAAAGCTTATAAATTCACATGCAAATTTACTCTAGTAGAAATTTTATTTTTTACATTATCTATAGTAAAAAAAAAAAATTTTTTTTTATAGTCAGCCAAGTTCATATAAACTAAGGCATACTTTTTTTTTTTGAACTAACAATATCATATTAGGAATTTTCATTGTGTAAATAATTTGTAGAAGTATAATAAATGTATGTAATATGCTTTACAGAAGCAATTTAGAATGATGAGTACATGATAAAAACAGATAAGGGAACTAAAAAATATCAGCTTGGTAAGATAAAGTACATGTATTCAAAATCAGTTATGAAAACTAGACAGTTACACATTACATATAGAAATATATATGCATATGCATGTATGCATATATATTTCACTTGAAATAAAACAATTTACAAAATATTTTAATTCAACTGCAAAGATTCGCACCACGAATTTGTATTGCTTGAAATAGTTTACAGCCTTTCACCATTCCAATAATATTGTTGAATATGACTATGCCCTGAGCATAATACAAAGTGGCAAGGCAAAAATAAGAAAGAAACATTTTTTTCTACTCCAGTCCAGACTACAAGTGATGCCTCCAGGGCCATCCTGCCCAGTAGGGGTTGCACTGGACCTTGAAACCCTACCCTTTTCTCGCTTTACGAAGACACGTCTCTCACCTTGCTCTTTTGTGATTGCTGTCCTAAGAAAATTTAAAATCAATATATGGCCAAATTAATCTCAGATAACATACCTGGATATTCAATTTTTGCAGAGATCATCCAAATGTAATGTGGATAATCTAGCCAGCCCAGAAATCGCCCAAATCAAAGGAAATGGGCGTGCAAGAAAAATACTATTCACTCTACATAATTTATCAAATAAAACACATTTCTTTAAATAGTGTCCCTGAGATTAGTTGTATATTGAGCTTTTTGACACGAATTGTAGCAAAGTATTCAAGGTATTATAATATTTTAGGTTAAATTCAGAGTAATAAATGGCCCCAAAGAGCTATTTGAAATCTGAATGGTTGTTATTATGAACGAGACTGCTTTACCTATAGCAGGCCATGTTTTTAAAACTGAAAAATCAGCCACTGTGTTGAAAACCATATTCTTTTTCATTAGAAACTCACTGCCTTCGAGTTGATTCCGACTCATAGCGACCCTATCGGACAGAGCAGAACTGCCCCATAGAGTTTCCAAGGAGCGCCTGGCAGATTTGAATTGCCGATCTCTTGGTTAGCAGCTGTAGCACTTAACCACTACGCCACCAGGGTTTCCAGTTAGACATATAGATTATTTTACATATATAAAAAATAGTTTAAAATTTTATTTTAATTGAGATATATCATCTTTCTTATAGAGATCTGTTTCATTCTCCTAGAAGACTTTTTTTTTTTTTTTTAAATAAATCATTAAACAGGGAGTTGGGAAATGGATCTGCAAAATTACATAGAAGATTTTCCTGTCACCCCACTTGGGCACAGCATTAGAGAGGCACAGCAAGTTTGTCTTTCAAAAAATTTTAAGTTAAATTATATTATTTGTTTGTCATATATATTAAAAAGTCACAGACAAAGCTGCATATATTAGGAAAATCGAGCTACTTGACACTTCTACAAGGTGGCAGAAAAATAAATTCACAAAGAAATCCAAAGCTGTGAAATCTCTAATTTGAAACACATTTTAGGAAGTGTTACCATTCTATGACCTTGCAGGATTGCTTTTTTTTTTTTTTTGCCTCAGCAAATAAGTCTTCAACCATTTACCACGAAAAATTTAGTGGAAAAAAGAATCAAATGTTCAAACTCATTTTCTCGTCCTTATATAAGACTTTAAACCTCTCGGTGGACACAGGCTGGCTGCCTGATCAGGGTGGAATTCTTATTGTGTTTCTCAGAGACCTTCTGGGAAAACTAGACCTCTAGTCCGTGATTAAGCACATTGTACAAATTACAAGTGATATTTTATTAGTCCTGGTGTCTGCAGTCCTGGGGGAGGGAGGGAAATGAACAAAGGGTCAAGTCTCAAAATATATTTGTTCAAGTGAAAAAAAAATCAAATAATTGATATTAGCTGATTGCTTTTAAAAGATTTTTTTTTAAGTTAACTATTTTACCTTTAAAATACGTATGTAGATCTTGACTCCATATAGTTAGTAATCAGCTAATACATAGTTTGATTTTTTTTCTATACAAAATATGCATGAAATACTGAGGAGTTATCTAATATAGGTGATATTATTAAATGTGCTAAATTTTGCAATAATTTTATTCCCAAAATAGGAATGTTGGCTTGGCCATGGAAGTAAGGGACTCTGATTTCTGAAAGTCCACAGATCAAATACAAATGCTGTGATCCCTAAGGGTTAAAGTGCCCACGTGTAGAGTAGAATTTAGATTTTGGCATGGTGCTCAATAGTGTTGTTCTATTTCGATGAGATGTACTTAATCTGGAAAAATTGAAGTGAGTTGAAATTTTAACCAGTCAATTCCCTTACCTGATTCTATGGGATGACATGAAATAGCTGCTGTGCTCAAGAATGGGAAAAGAAAAGTGCAATAACTTAAGAAGAAACTCGATGTGGGTTAGATTTTGGGAAGAAAATACACAGGTTTATTCTCTTATATACAGACAGGGATGTAAGTCACGTCGTATATCTTATCTTCATTTTTCTCCAATTATAATATATATATTATTTTATAATTCATAAATTATTATTTATAATAATTACTCCTTAATTTGAAATATTTTGTCTCATTATTCTCTAAATCACCTTCCCGAGAAAACTCCAGGGGCCAAACAATCACGGAGTCAGTTTTAGGATGAAACACAGGGGTTTAGGAACCCTAATTCAGATTTTTACTGAACGATTGAGTCCTATGAATAGTCAACATTTGCCTCACATTCAGTCACTTGTGGAAGGATTTCTAGAATATTGAAGTGATATATGTAAGTTTTGAATACTGTGAAACTTGTACAGTTTCTGACATTTTCTTTAAGAACAAGAGAGCAAAAATACAAATATAAAATTGATATGGCTGTGGAAGAGGCCTGCACAGGTGAGAGGATCTGCAGTTCAAGTTTCTTATGTTTCAAAGAAAATCTACCTCTGAAGTTAGGTTTGATACCTTTAAGTGGTGCTCATTGTTATTGTTTTATTATCACTTGATATTGCGTGAGAAAAATATTTGTGTATTATACACAGACAGTTGTCAGCTACTTTGGATGGGTATGAGAACATGAAAACCTGGAACTCTTCCTGTGGCATAAAAAGAGAGATATCTCTCACCGGCCCATATATTAAATCAGGGAGTAAAAGTGGAGCGTGATGGTGGAAGGTAGAATGGGGGTGACTCACTCTGAATTGCAGAAGCAGGAATGTATTACTTGCTCTCTCGATTCATAGATTATCTACTCTAATAATAGCATCTACAGCTAATATTATTAAAAATTAAATTAGTTAACACATGCAAACAACTTAGAATGTTGTCCAGCATGCTGCAAGCCCTTAATAAATATTAGCTTAATGATGATTATTAATGATGATGCTGTTTTTACTGCCTTTTTGGATTATTATTTTACATAAACTAAGATAGATTCAAGGATGGAAGCATCTCCTCCACTGCTTTGCTCAAATGTGGACACAAATCCTTCTAAAAGCTTTCCCCATCCCAGTGTGACCAGGTTCTACTAAAGTTTTAAGAGAAAAAATAAACAAAACTAGAACAAACTATCTACAGGGAGAATTACTTAAAATAAGCCCTGTACATACAGTCACTCTCTCTGATAAGGTTCAAAGACCTAAAGTTTGGTATTGAAGAAATCTGAAGTATAAGAGAGTAATCAATAGATAAATAGAGAGAGATAAATGAATGAATAACCAAATAAGCAGAGATATCAAGTTTGGTTCTCCAGAGCTCTAGTCAAAACCTGATTTGTGTGTTTTCATCTGACATCCTGCAATTTTGTTGGATTTGTATATTAAATCTAATAGTTTATTTTTGTTTTTGTTGGTTTGTTGTGTGTGTGTGTGTATTCTTTGCTGCTGTTGTTAGGTGATGTCCAGTTTGTTCTGACTCATAGCGACTCCTATGTACACCAGAAGGAAACACTGCTCTGTCCTGTGCCATCCTCACAATCATTGTTATGCTTGAGCCCAGAGTATTTCTTAGGATATTCTGTATATAAGATCATGTCATTTGAATAGGAACAAATTTACTTCTTTTCAAATTTGAATGCCATTTCCTATTTTTTTTTTTTCCTAACTTTTCTGGCTAGTATTTACGTAATAATATGGAATAAGAGTTGTGAACTCAAGCATCCTTGTTTTGTTCCTGACATTACAGAAAAAACTTTTAAATTTTCACCAATGTGAGTGATATCAGCTGTGGGCATTTCATAACTGTCTTTAATCAGATACAAGCAGTTTCCTTACATTTCTAGTTTGTTGGGTGATTTTATTATGAAAGGGTATTGGAGTGTGTCAAATGATTTTTCTGCATCAATTAATATAATTATTTTTGTTCATTCTCTTAATTAATTGATATTTATGTTTAACCACTCCTGCATTTGTGGGATAAGTTTCACTGGGTCGTGGTGTATAGTCCTTCCAATATGCTGCCCTATTTGGTTTGCTAGTATTTTGTTGCAATTTGCTGCTGAATTTGGTTTGTTAGTATTTTGTAGAAGATTTGCATCCATATTCATAAGGTATATTGTGATTTTTTTTTTTTTTTTTGCTTTGGTATCAGGGTGATAATGTCATTCTAGAATGAGTTGCCTTCTATTTTTTGGCAGAGTTTGAGAAAGATTGTTGTTAATTTCTATCTGGTATCTTTTTATAATTTCTATCTCCTTATTGGCAGTCTCTATTTGTTAAGACATTATTTCACTGGTTACCTTTAGTCCTTTGTACATGGTATCCGTTAGCACCTTGAACATATTTAATACAGTTCATTGATATATTTCTCTAGTAATTCCAATATCTGAGTTGACTCAGGGATTGTTTCAAATTTTTTTATTTTTTCCTGTGAATGAGCCATGTGCTCCTGTTTATTTGCATGCCTAATATTTTGTTGTTGCTGTTGTGGAAAACCGAACATTGTGAATTACAAACCATAATTATTAAAATTATTGACAACGGATTAAAAACAATCTTGTCAGTGATTATCCTAAATACTTCACAGAAAATGTATACTTTCTTCCAATACCATTATTCATGCACTGTTTGAGCACTGGTTGGATTTTATCATCATGGCTTATATCCAATTTTATATTTAGTGCCAGGTAGTTTAGCAAGTCACTGCATTATTTATTATCAACAATTAGACTCTAAGAATTTCTCTTGTATTGCTGAATGGAATACAAATGATTAAACCCACATGGCGATAACACATTCATAGCTATACATGTATGAAAAATATGACCAAGCAATTTCAATCTTTGATGTATATACAAGATAATTCACTTAACATGTTCTCAAAAAGCATTTGTGCAGGAAGTTTTATGGCAGTTTTATTCATGATAGCCAAATATTTCCTGCATCAGAACAGAAACAATTGCTCAGGAGCCATACAATGGAATGCAGCTTTGTAATATAAATGATGGCATTACAGAGACACACAAAAATATGGTTAAATCTTTTAAATATGTTGACTAAAAGAAGCCAGATATTAAAGAGAACTTTTTTTTTTTCTGATTCCAAAGTTTCTACCCAATGGTGATGAGAAATAAGAGCTTCTATTTAATGGTGATAGAAGTCAGAATAATGACTGCGTTTGTGGGGCCAAGAGGTCAACATGAAAGTAGCACAAGAGATGCTGAATGATGAAAACGCTCCACCTGTGGCTTCCCCCAAACTATTATGATGACAACTCCATATTTCCAATTATTTAGTCCAAGTCTTAGCCCAATTCTGAATGTCTCTTATTTCGTAGCATTTCATATCCCAATGTGTCCACAAAACTCAAATATCTGCTTTCTCCCAGTCTCCTGAATCTGGCCAGTTTTTGCTCCTCCACTAATATCACTTCGATCCAAGGCCATATTTTGTCACACCTGGGCTACTGCAATGGCCTCCTTGTGTTCACATCAATTCTAT